>NC_080465.1:4970261-5085261 GCF_028018845.1 Melospiza georgiana | reverse complement strand
TATGCCACTGTAAGGGATCTTTGCAGATGAATCTGGGTCTCCTGCACAACAGTAACAGCAGATATTCAGACCTCATACTAGCAGTTTTTGCAGAGCTATTCCTTCATGCCATGGGTTGCTGGGACTTTCCTAAATGAACTTGGTAGCTGAGATAAATTTGCAGGCTGGTTTAAAAGTGAGAGTGTCACAATGGTGAAGCAAAGCTGTTTCTGCTCCCTTGGAACTGGAGTCTGCTGTGACCATTTTCCCTGTACTGCCAAAGTTAAAATCACAACAACATTAGAAATTAGTCATGGGCAGGCTCAAAGGCATTTTATTCGTGGGAAAGGTCATTTACTATGAATGTAAGTGATGTAAACAGTGCATGGTGACATGTTATGCTTCTTCTCTTCTTTTTTTTTTCTTCCTTTTTTTTCCCCATTGATATTGCAGGCCAAAGGCTTAAATGTACATATCTTTTCTTTTTCCTTTATTTACTCCTTTTTTCCTTCCTCCTGCTCTGATAATTTCCGTGCTTCTGCTTGTCTTTGGATTTTAAGAACAAAATAGTACCTGTTTTATTTGTGGATTCCAAGCCTGTTCACAGATTGCTCCATTCCCTTGCCTTGGCAGTCATCACACCATGTTTGTGCTGGTTTTTCACAGAGCTAAACCTCACCTGTCACTTTCATCTGCTAACAAGGTTTCCATAACAAGCAACTGAGTGCCGAGGAAGATGCATATATTACCTCCTTCCACTGTCGTTCCTTCTCCTAACTGCTCATATCGGGTACAGCACTCATCTTGGCTACTTATATCCCTCTCCTTTCTAAATTTTCATCTACCAAACTAGAGCACTTTCACAGAAGCTTCTGGGAGTCACTGGGATTCATCTGCTCTCAATGGATGTGGCTGTGCATCACCCTGCTGCTGGAAACAGTCCTTTTAACCCTTTCACATACTCTGTCAGACCCCTGGGTGCCATCCTGTGCCTCTGAATGACTGGGAGGAGAATAATGAAACAAACAAGAAAGAGTTCAGCATGGTTGAAGGCCAGCTTACTGCCCGGATTACTTCTTTCCACATTGAAGTAATTCGGGAGTGGGTGGCATTTCAGTGTTCACTGGCTCTCCTTTAGAGAAAATGGATTTCTCTTCAGATCTCTAAACACCCTCCTAGATTATCTCAGACCACTTCTCTAGAAGAGGCAGCCTCTCCTGAAGCTATCAGGCTGTTCAGAAAGTTTGTTGTAGTGCATCCATCACATGGCTCCTTTCACCAAGAGATTGTCTCTACTTTCATCTACATTTGCCATAAACTGAAATCTTCAATGCAATTTTTCACCATCATCTGATAATAAACATCAGAAATTTATGGGTTTGAATTCAGAAGTTGGTGAAAATCCCCTGTGTTATTTTTTGGAGTGTTCATTAGGGTGTATAATTTTCAATATTACTGGTGAATGGAAATTCTGTTCATTGTTTAAATGAGAACACCAAGTTGAGTACAAGGGATTCATTTCAAGAAAGGGAATTGCCAGTGAAGCAAAGAGTAAATTATAAATATATAATTTTTGTGTTTCTATTTCTCTTATTATTATCTATTTACGAAAACTTTTACTAGAAGGGAGATTAAGCAAAAAGCAGTTTAATGTCTGTGTTACTTGGTAGTGTTTAGGCTAAGATATATTTCTATATTCATCTGCTTCATATTAAAATATCACCTCTACTGAAATTATAGGCAAAACATTGCTGCAACAAAATATTGTACTCTGCTCTGCCAGGTCAATATGGTATTTCCCAATTTGCCAAACAGGTACTGCAATAACCTTTCCTTGTGTTAACCATATTTATAAGAGAGATTTCTGCTTTATCATGCTTCTCCAAGCCCAAAACAATAACCAGCTTTGCTAGAAGAAACATCAACCTACTTGCGATCAGGAAGCCAGTTAGTGAAATAAAAGTGCCTCTTTCACTTGAGATGAATAAATGATAAACTAGACCAGTGAAATCTGTGTTTTCTTGTCAAACAGTGGTGAAAAGTCAGATTCCATCCAGTCTAATGCTTGTTAGCACCTCTGTGTACCCACAGGTTGGTTGGTCTCCTTCCTTTAGGCCGGGTTAGTGCAGCTGAGCTGAGGTGTGCAAAGCATTCACTGACTTTGGAAACTTTAAAAAAGCTCAGGAGATAACTGATAAAAACTCTGAGCTGTGAACTCAGCTATGTTCCTTTCAACACCAGCCATCTTGCTGCCTATGACTGAATTTTATACCCAAGATTTAAGGGAGGGTGGAGGATTTTTTTGAGGGAGGAATTGGGCGTGAGGAGCCAAAGGTGCACATTTTCAGAAGTTCCTTCAATTTTTGGGGCTGAAATCTCAAAAAGCTAATTGCTCTCCAATGACATTTGGAGAGAAAGCACCCTCAGTGTGTTTGAACTCGGGAAGCTGAATAAATTTTCTTCCTCCTAACCTAGAAGATTTTACTGGAATACTCTTTTTTTGCTTTCTTTCTTTTTTTTTCCCAAGTGGTTCCTCTGCTCAAAGCAAGCCTTTGTTTTGTACTTTCTCACTTAATTTCAGCTATTTCAGTTGATTTGTTTTCAGCTGGTGCCTTGTTGCTCTGGTTGGGAAGGCAGTATCCAATCACAGCTTGAAAAGAGGAAAATCACTGATTTCTTTCAAAGGGTGGCCTGAAGAATGCCAGCAGAATTTCTCATGTCCATCACTCAGGAGGCGAAGATTTGTCTTTGCAGCTTAGAGTTGTGATTCAGGCCACACAGTTTGAGTTTAGATATACTGACATTACGATTACATAAGATGATGTTCTCTGAAGAAAGGCTCTTGCCTCTCTTCAGCCTGTTTCTGGTTATGAGGTGCTCACTTGAAACAGGAAAACAATTTCAGGAAGTTTCCTCTGCATGTGCACTGGTAAGATAGCAAGCAAGCAATCTTGTGGATCAGGAGGGGAAAAAAAAGGTGTTTTATAAGAAAGAATCATTTGGGTTTGTCTCAGAAAGGGTGGTAGTTATTAGACAAATATAAAATGAGAATGGGTGGTAATATTCTGCCAAATAATATATCTATTTTCTGTTCCTCTACTTCTGCCCTTTACTTCATCTTCTCTTTCACCCAGTTGAAAAAAATCTCAGTTGTTTCCATTTCTCCCTGTTTCACCACTGATAGAGTTTTCCATTACTCCTTTTCCATTCTCTTTATTCCCCATTTGTCTCCGTGGATTGCCTTTGGCATTTTTAGCTGTCACTCTAATTTTTCATTTGTGTGCTCCAGCACACAAACACAGGCTCCTGCACACACACCCACGAGCAGCCACAAGCTCTCTCCCTTGCTTCCCTCTCTCTCTGCACCTTCTCTGAGGACAAGAATTCCTCTCCCAGCTGCCTCCTGGTTACACAAGTGATTCCCACAAAATCGGGGGGTTAGTTTGACACCGCTGTTTTCAATTTTGCCCCGTTTAACTGTAATCATGGCCTTGTAGAAGTTTTGGTTGTGTTTTCGTTTTATCAAGACAAAGATGATTTTTTGGGTTTTTTGGCCTCGTTTTTCTCTCTGGCTTTCTGCTTGTTATTTTATTGGGTTGCTAAGGATGTGAGAGTGTTTAATGTGCCACTGAAGAAGGTAAATGCTGTAAAGGTTTGAAGGAACACTGTTGCTCTAAAACTGCAAGTTAGCCCCTACTCCCACCCTCTTTTTGACTGAAGGTGAGCAGAAAAGACATTCAGAAATATACATGTACCTGCACAGATACACTCTCTTTTTCTCTCAGAATATACAGCTCACTATTATCTCTACACCACTGGAAAGAGGAGGGCGTAATATCTGTAAATTGCCAGAAGTGTGATTACTTCTAAATAACCATGACTGTGTCATACCTGATGGCTCAAATAATCCTGCAACTTGGTTTCCCTCATTGCTCTATAACTGTGGGTAATATCTTGAATTAAGCCTTGAAGGAACATAGCAATGTTTCACAGGTTAAACAGGATCATTTCTTCTTAGAAAGACTAGGATTAGGTTTGATTTCCACCTACATGAATACACACAGAGAGTGGGGAGGCCCTGACACAGGGTGACACAAAAAGTTGTGGATACCCCAAATTTTGGAGGTGTTGAAGTCCAGTTTGGACGGGGCTCTGAGCAACCTGGGATAGTGGAAGGTGTCTCTGACACCATCAGGGGGGTGGAATGAGGTGCTCTCTAAGGCTCCTTCCAACCCAAACCATCCTGTGATTCTATGATTATACACATATAGGCTGCATCTTTTTTTCTTTTTTCCAACCAGGGCTGTTTTTCGGCAGATTAAAAGATGCCTGGCCTGAAAGCTGCTCCAAAAGCCCAGGTGCAATATTTCTCCAAGCTGCACCCTCACCAAATGTTCTGTCCCCACAAAAGATCAGAAAACCTCCTTTGCTTTAAACTGTTCTCCCCCAGTGCCCCCTTTCCCAAAGAACCTCCCTGCATTATTGTGCTTTCTGGCTGGGTGTTCTCAGCAATAGAAGATGTCCTTAGGAAATGGTTTAGATAGCACACTTGTGTGAAATTCTTATGCAAAACTCTGTAGGGCTGGCTGACCTGGTTCAGAAGCCAGGCAGCTCCTGCTCCTGCACTGAGGGCAGGATGGAAAAGCTGTGAGTTTCCTTTGCTGCTCCAGTAAAGTGTATTTCATTTCCCTGTGTTATCTACTTATTACGCATTTACAAAGCTCTTTGGGTGACTAAGTTGTTTGCATAACACTGTATTTCTGGCAGCATCTCTCCTCTGGAGGAGGGATGTGTGTGTGAAGCCTGCTCCTCGTGGTTTCAGCAGGCACCTTCCAGCCACAGGAGGAGAACCAGCAGGCTGTCTGTCAGGACCCAGGACATCCCTCTGTGTGTCCTGAGCATCCAAGACCCCTGCCAGGGGCCTCAGAGACCCTGGCACAGAGCCCAGAATGTCCCTGTGGGTTTTGATTATGACCTGTGGAGCAAGTTACCAACCTTAAGTGAAGATCTGCAAGCCACGACAAATTAAGTAGAATGACAGTGAATTTATCACGAGGTGAAAAAGTCGATTTTTGGGGTTTTTAGAATTGGGATTCAGGGGGCAAGATGGAGGGATCTGGGCATGTCCAGCCATTCTCCTTCTTCTTCTTGGTCTTCATTTTCTGGGTGATGTTGGCACTTTTGGGTTGGTTTAGAGTAGAAGCTCACTGTCTAACATAGGTGATAGGTATTGGGAAGTAACTGTAAGTACACGTAGTTTTTAGTATAAAAAATAACACTGCCCTGGGGGAGGCAGAGTGCCTTGGACTGTTGTGTTGGACAGACTCGGGCAGGACAGGAGAAAGGATTTTATAGATAAGATACAACAAATAACCTAGAGACCGAGAAATGAAGAGCCCTGACTCCTTCTTCAAGCTCTGGGCTGGGAAAAGAGACTTTCTAACACATCTTGGGGTCACTCTGACCAGCTAGAGATCCCAATAGCAGGCCAGGTGAAAATTTCTGCTGCATTTCTGCAAATTTCTGCCTCCTGGCAGCTGTGGACTGTGAGAGTGCTCCTGTGAGCCCAGGGGTGTGCGTGGTGCCAAAGGCTGAGGGAGCACAGCCCCGGTATCCAAGGGCTTTTGCAAACAGTGCTCAAAGCAGCATAAATTCCTCATCAAACGAAGCAAAATCCCAACTCCTCCCCGAGCCACAGTCGCTGCTGGATCAGGAATCTTGTTAGGTTTGTAGCTTTTGGATTAGCGAGACCCTTTATTAACTGGGACCAAAAAACCTTCTCTGAATGGCTAAATCCTGCATTACTGAGCCTCATTCTCCTGGTCTCCAGGAAAGGTCATTGGTGTAGGCCCCCTTGCATCTTCAGTGTAAAAATGTGTCACTGTGGGTGGTCACTCTCTCAGCTACTGTGCACCAGCTTTGTGGAAGTCACGGCCTATTGACACTGAGAACATCTCTACCTTCCCTTTGTAGCCATCTGAATTTAAGCCATGCAGTATTTGTGTAGCCAGTTAAGGGTTTAACCACTTACTCACCCCGCAGGGTGAATAAAATTCAAAATTACAGAGTTTGCAGGGAGCAGTTTGACTACTCCAGCTTGAGAAAGGAGTGTCAAGGTCAGGATGTCTATGCTGTGCTACGTTGCTGAATTTGTTAATAAGCACACGTAACCTAATAGATCTAAACCCCAAACACTTTGATCATGATAATAGTATTTCCTGATATACACAGTGTGATGATGGCTTGGGACTGAATTAAAATATTTTCAGTTGTTTCCAGCTTAGTCAAATCAAAGTGTTTAATCCCACCGATATTTTTGCAATTAATTTTGTAAGACAGGTAAACTTCCAGCATTTTATTTTTTGTTAGTGGACATAACACAATTCTTTTATGCTTCAGCAAGGAAAGTAAAGAAGCATGAACCAGCAGACATGAACAGTCATGAATTTGATGTAGTAAAAAAAGTTAAGTTTCAGGCCTTATTCTGTCCTATAAGCTTTGTATTTTCAGTGAATTGTGTTGGTAGCAGGTCTTTTTGTACTTATCTCATCATGAAACCATGTTCTGTGCGAATACTGGTGAAAGCAAAATTGAGATTTTTAAAAATGGCCAAGTTTGTTTTTGTTTGTTTGTTTGTTTGATGTTGTGGGGTGGGGGTTTTTTTGTTTGGTTTGAGTTTTTTGTGGTTTGGGTGTTTTTTGGGGGTTTTCTGGTGGTTTTTGTTTTGTTTTATTTTGGTGGTTTTTTGGTGATTTTTTTTTTGTTTGTTTGTTTGGTTTTTTTGTGGACCATTGGCAGGAGAAGACAATTCAGGGTGCATAGAGTAAAATAAACTTGGAGTGAGGAGCACAGGTGATTCAGATCAGCATTCTTCCTGCAGCTGTGTGTGCTAGCCATGCACTCCATGCTGCTGCTTTAATGCACAGAGCAGCCCTGTGTTCTCAATAACTTTATCCTGGAATCTCTGGCTGGAGCCAATGTGGCACACTGAAAGAAGCATTAATAAGGTGAAGGAGCAGTCTTCATGGCCTTGTTTAGACAGTGGCAGGAGAACCACAACATTTCACTGATGAAATGTGTTCCTTCTGTACCATCAGGACCTGAAGCACTTTCATTTCATTGGGAAGAGTTGGTTGCATCCAGTTTTGTACACAGGGGCTGCGCTGTGCTGCTTGGTGAAATATCCACCTTTTTTTTTGGTACTTAAACCAGTCAAGAAACCACTGAAGGCGCTCAGAGAGGCTGGCAGGAGTCGGGAGATCACAAAGGGATTGAAAACTGCAGGAGGAGACTCCACTGCCCACATTCCTACAGGCACACAGACGCTGACACAGAGCTGGGACGGCTCTGAGACAGCACACATATGCAAATCACTGGGACACTGCTTAACTTCAGAGTTCGGTGGGAGGGCTGGTGCTGGGCACCCGGGGATAAAGTGTATTTCCTTGCTGGTCCCATCAGTGACTGGATCAAGGGGAGGTGATGTGCCAACAAGGAGGAGTTGCCCCTTATGCCTGCTATGCTCTCTCCTGCCTATTTCTTCTAAAATATGAGTTTCCTTGCTGTTTTCCTCTTAGTCCCCTTCACATGAGCTCCTTCCTTCTTCATCTTGCTTCTTTTCTCCCTCTGAGGCACAATGTTCCTTCCCCCTCCTACCCTCCCTCTTTGTTAGTTGCCTTTCCCATTATTCTGCAAATACAGGCAAACACTGAGGGACTCTGAGCAGATTCAGAATGGTACCTCTGTCTAGCCCCAGAACCAAACTGGGTTTTGTGTGCTCTCTTCCACTTTGTTCTCGTTTATTGTGTCTCTTCCTTCTGCACCGCTTTAAATTGTTCACTGAGGAATTCCAAGTCTTTATTTAATGATTTAGCAGAGCTTCTCTCTGAACTCACAGTAAATTTCACTGAGCATCTGTTTGTGAGTTTGAATTTTGTCTTGCTCTGAATTCTTTCACTTGCAGTGCATGGTTTTATAGCACTCTTAGATTCATTTAATCTTGTGTAACACATGAATGATCCCACTCATTCTAAAGGCCACATGCTTGATTTGGCAATTACTATGGGTCTGTCTCTGACTAGTTTGGTTTTGTCTCTGTTTCTTGTCTGTTAATTATTTCATGAGATCTTGCTGTATCTTATCTCTCATCTCCAGTTCATACTGTTATTTATTGTTCTCCTTTTTAATCCTGAAATTTGAATTCTGTAGAAGTTCTGCCTTAATTTTCTTTTCTTTTAATGCCAAGGCCCTGTTTAGCTTACCAGTTTTGTTGCCTAAGAGGCCACCAGGCACATTATCCTTTCACACACAAGGTCTGTGCTCTTCCAAGACCATCTCTAAGCTCTGGTAGCCTGATGATTTTGTAAGTCAAAATGCCAAGGCAATGACCAGATAGGTCTTAGACAAGCCTGTAAGAAAGCATGAACTTTACTGGCTTGTAATGTAAAAAAATCCTCTACTGAAGCTCTCTCTCCTCTAAAAAAAACAAAAAAAAATCCTGGTCCCCTCAGCCTGTGGTTGCCTTCAGAGTAATTTGACCTGGTTCTGTGTGTGTGTGTGTGTGTGTGTGTGTGCATGTGCAGAAATAAGTGAGGATGTTCCCTCTACAGCCATTTAGCAGGCCTACAGGACTAAAAGACAGGGCCATCTCCAAGTGTCCTGAATTCCCTTCTGTGTCCCAGCCCCTGGCAATAGAGAAAGCTAAACATTTCTGAAAAGTTATTCAGGAGGTATGAGCAGAGCCTGCTTTGGGACATGCGTGCAGCTGGAATTGTAGACTGCTTGCAAGGCGCTCTTCCTTCACCTCCTTTTTCTCTTTCTTCCTTTTTCTCTTTCTTCCTTTTTCTCTTTTTCCCTTCCTTCCTTCCTTCCTTCCTTCCTTCCTTCCTTCCTTCCTTCCTTCCTTCCTTCCTTCCTTCCTTCCTTCCTTCCTTCCTTCCTTCCTTCCTTCCTTCCTTCCTTCCTTCCTTCCTTCCGCCACTTCCGCCACTTCCGCCACTTCCGCCACTTCCTTCCGCCACTTCCTTCCTTCCTTCCTTCCTTCCTTCCTTCCTTCCTTCCTTCCTTCCTTCCTTCCTTCCTTCCTTCCTTCCTTCCTTCCTTCCTTCCTTCCTTCCTTCCTTCCTTCCTTCCTTCCTTCCTTCCTTCCTTCCTTCCTTCCTTCCTTCCTTCCTTCCTTCCTTCCCTCCTTCCCTCCCTCCTTCCGCCACTTCCTTCCGCCACTTCCTTCCTCTTTCTTTCTTTCTTTCTTTCTTTCTTTCTTTCTTTCTTTCTTTCTTTCTTTCTTTCTTTCTTTCTTTCTTTCTTTCTTTCTTTCTTTCTTTCTTTCTTTCTTTCTTTCTTTCTTTCTTTCTTTCTTTCTTTCTTTCTTTCTTTCTTTCTTTCTTTCTTTCTTTCTTTCTTTCTTTCTTTCTTTCTCTCTCTCTCTCTCTCTTTCTCTCTCTTTCTCTCTTTCTCTTCCTCTCTCTCTCTTTCTCTTTATTTTTATCCGTCTTTCTCTCCTCTTCTCTCTCTCCCTACTCCTTCCTTTTCAAATGAAACTTGAGACACAAAAGTGCTCCTGTCGTGTCAGAAGTCAGAGCTTTCAGGAGAGCTCCACACATGGCCAGAAAGACAATAAATTTGTTGAGCTGACAGCAGAGTAACGGTGCAAAGACAGATCAGGTTCTGCACCTTAACAAATCCCGCAGAGCCAACCGAGGCTGCTGGGACAGCGTAACATTCCTGAGGAGCTCCTCCTGATCCCTGCCCCACCTCTCAGGAGATGCTTCCTGGAATTCTGCGCTGTTCTGCTTTGTGCCTCTGCCGTGTGCGTCAGGATGTGCCATATTCAGGGCAGTGAAATAGAACATCATTTCTGAGAAACGAAATGTCTGCTCTGGCAGAATTGAGTGTTGAAGTCCCGGGCATGTAATTTTGTCTCGAGCAAAGTGATCTCTGAAATATACAAGGGTAGAACGAACTACATGACAACTAGGACTAAAAGACCTTATTTTTGAATTGGAAAAGCTTTTCATCCAGAGGCTGCGAGGGAGGGTGAAG
Source organism: Melospiza georgiana (assembly GCF_028018845.1). Lineage (NCBI taxonomy): Eukaryota > Metazoa > Chordata > Aves > Passeriformes > Passerellidae > Melospiza > Melospiza georgiana. The sequence goes on along the minus strand of NC_080465.1, from coordinate 5,075,241 downwards.
TTTGTAATGTGATGATTCAGGTGCAAGCAAGAAACTGGACCATCTCTAGCAAAGGTCTTAATTTGAGATATGTGAAATCTCCAAAATTAAGGTTAGGATAGCATACAAATAACAGAAAATCTTGCCTGTCAAAACTTTTGAACAAACTGTCAGCCTTTCATTTTGATGAGAATATTTCATGCAGTTTTCTGATATTTAGTGAAATGATTTGCATTTAAGAAATATTTCTTGATTCAAAACAAAATGTAGCTGCAGAGAAAATAGTTAAATTCTGTTGTTTTTTTCCTCCTTCTTCCACTCCCTCTTCCCCCTCCTTGACTAAGGAGATAAACAAGGAAACCAAATTATATTTATTTTAATTTCTTCTGATTTGAAAGGAAGTGAATATTGTTTCCAATTGATGAGAAATACTTTTTAGCATGAATCATTTAATTGAAAAAAAAAACAGTACATTAAAATATTAATATATTAGCATATTTGCAGATGTAGATTTTCCCACTGAACATCTTTCAGCAGTCCTGCTCGGATTACAACTTTTCTAGTGCCTTCAGAATTTTGGGAAGTCTTGGGGGGACAGCTGCTCACACTGGCCAATTCCAAGTCAAAAATTTAGAAGTCAAGCCCGAGATATCCAAGACCATAATCTCCCATGACCCAGCTGAAAAAAGAACTTATGCTGCTGAAAAAAGAACTTATGCTGAGAGCTTGGCTGCTTGCTGGGTTGGGGCATAATTGATAAAGCATGAAACCAAATAACGCGTAGAGGCAAAAACTCTTGTACCTGGAAAACCCTTGACAAGGCTGCATTCAGGGCTATTGAGAATGGTAATTATCTGAAATAAATTATCTGAGGCAACAGCCAAGCACATAAACAGAGAGGTAGAGGAAAAGAGGCCCTTCTGAGGAAAAAAGCCCTGATACCCCCCCCTCTCACAGTTTTACCTCACTTCAGGTCAAGTGAGACACTTCCCTCCAGCAGCACATCATGTCCTAGGAGAAAACAAGTCCTCAGCTTCTCAAGGTCACTGGTATTGTTTTGTGTCTTTGAACGGGGAGCTGGTTCCTGCAATCAGACTTCCTTCATGTCCTCCTCTCATGGAGGGAATCAAAGAGCTCCATTTGTGAAAGGCTGACAAGCCCTGGCATACTTGGGGAGACCAAACAAAGGTTAGTGTGGGTGGATATCATGAGTCATTTCTATGACTAAGACGCTGGGATAAACTACCCCTTCCTGGTAATTTAAATTTATTAAGGTCATGGGCCGTCTAATGAATCAGTGTGTCTAAGTGAATCCAAGTGTGATGTTCATGATGTTAAACACACCAAAAAGAAAGGGAGAAAAAAAACAGGTGAAGGTAAAGATTTAGTTCTCTGTGATCTAATTCAGCATGAGGCCTTTATTTGATAGCATGTGCTATCAAAATGCGGTTAGCTGGTAGTGCTGACGTGGTGCTTCTGTTTCCTGCTATTTCCTGTTATTGATGCTGGACTTGGACAGTCAGCACTTACTAGAAGCCACTCAAATGCCTTCTATGGTCTTTGAAAGCACTTTTCTGGCCAGAGTCAGAATGGAGGAGATTCCTCTGTTTTCGTGGTTCAGGAGAGCATGGACTTCCTAACCCCAAACTACTTGAGCTGCTTCTGTCCTTATTAGCAGAATATTAATTAACAGCGAGGAATTTAGAAAGAGGCTTAACTCAGCATACTGTGTGTTGGCTGTAGGCAATGAAAGTGGTATCTGAAAGCAAAAGAAAGCTTCACACATGGAATATCAGCAGCGATCAAGCACTGGTGCAGAGGACACAGCTTCCATCCAGGAGACTGCAGATCCTGGATCCTTAGCAGTGGACAGCTGTGGTCCTTAAGAGTTGATGAGTGCTGATAACTGATGGAGCCAGGGGAGGGGACACTCACAAAATATAACCTGACACACCCTTTTCTGTGCTGTTGCCAAAGCCACAGCTCATTCCTGACCTCTGCCAGCCCTTCTAAAATCACAGCTGTGGGTTCACCCCTCAACCCCACCAGGCTGCATCCAGGATTCCAAGAACATTTTCCCCCTGGCCGCCTGCCTCCCTCTGCCTTGCGGACGACCAGAAGATGAGGCAACGTGCTCTCTGCTCATGTGTGGCCACCAAATGAAGCCCACGGGTCATTTGTGGAGGTGGAGGAGCTGCCTGTGAGTGGCAGCAGAGCCTACAGAAGCAGCCCACAACCTCCCAGTTATCAAGCAGGGAGTGGTGGGGCTGGCCTTCAGGGGAGTCACCTGAGAGCCCTTGAGTGGAAGATGAAAAACATCTTGTTCTGAGTGTCTGGCATCCAGGAGAGGAAATGAACTTGGGTTTATGACATGGGTAGCAAAACAACAGGAGGTCAGATTATGGAAATGCCTTTTAAGTGGTGTTTGTTCTCGTCCTGCAGCATTCAGAGCAGCTCAGGGATATTTCAGTAGGAAGGACTCAGCCGAGTGGCTTGGCAGAGGTTGTTCCTCACCTACCTCCCACCAACAGTGAGGAGGAATAAGTGTTGGGTGTCAGGCTGTGGACTTCACTTTTAAAATGCAGGAAGTCTTGACTGCTCTCCAGGATCCAGCCACAGGCTCCCAGCCCTGCTGTTATTTTCAGATACGTGGGAACTGTGAATACTCTGTGGCAAAGAGCCCCATGTAGTAAAGCACTTGAAAGGACACAATAAACCCCCCTCTCCATGCAAACAGTAATGTGGTACCTAACAACCCTGTCTCTTGTGCTCATGACAACCTTTTCTTTCTTTGCATGTGTGAGGAGCACATGGGTTTACATTTATGCAGGTATGCTTTGATTAATGCCTTTATTTTTAGCCCAATAGAATGGAACCCTTGTTTAAATTTCCATTTTGTTTGGTATACAGTTTTTTGCTCATTGTGTACGTTATTGGGCAGCATATCTTTGTTGGTTCACTTACAATAGTAAGTGCTCTTCTCTCCAGGGTCACCACCAATGCTTTTACATTCTGATAGGTTCACTCTTGCTGCTGGCACAGATCTCTGTGACTTCATGTCCAAAAATGCATGCCCTGTTAGGCACGCTGAAAAGATGTTTCATTACTGCTAGGGAATGGAGCACACTCAACTTATCTCTTATTGAAATAAAAAGGTGGGTCTGAAGTGAATTTCTCCCCCTATTTTGTCTACCAGCAGCTCTCTCTTTCTGTATCTGAATGTGCGTGGGTGATTATGTACACTCATATCAGCTACTCTGGAACTGTACTGTGCTTTCAGTGTATAAAACCACTGTGGAAAAAACTGCTGTCCTTGGAGATTTGCAGCTCAGGGATGAGAAACTGAGGCACAGAAAAGCTGGGAGCTGTATTTTCTCCATTTTGAGACATATATTCTGGATGGGCGGCTGAGATGAGATATCCGAATGAGATACTCAGAGACCTACTGCAGAGCACTTTTTATAGGATATCTTGAACCAAGCACAGCAAACAGTGAAGGAGCAGGACTTGAATTGAGCTGTCCTGTTTGCTGAGTTGATATGTATTATATTTGTGCCCACCAGTCTACACGACAGGACAGGGCTAATCCTAGGGATCCAACCTGAAATGGTTTTCCCCCAATTTTGGGGTTTTTTTTCCATCTGGGGATCCAGTCTGAAATGGCTTTTCCCCATTTTCTGGCTTTTAATATTCTCTCATAACATCCTGAAAACTCTTCTTAACCTTCAGGTGCCCAAAATATTCAGGCCTCTAAATTAAGTACTTGTCATTGTCTGCCCTGACATGGTGACATCCCATTGAGCAGGGGTAGAATGTCATTTGCCACCCAAATGGTCACCAGGCTGAGGCTGGGTGGTGGCTGAATGTGGGTTAATGTCTCTTTGGTGGCAGCCTGGCTTCACAGATAAGGCAGCGCAGTGACAGAATTGCCAGGTATTTTTTTTTAGAGGAACCTCAATTAGTAAGCACCCATTGAAACTACTCTGACAGAACTTAGGCTTCAGACTGGTTGCAGAGCAGCAGACTGAAAGCAGCTAGAAGAGAAACAAAAATGCTGTTGGGCAGCATCAAAATGTTGACCACAGGGTCCCTCCAGTGCAAAATATTCTGGGACACTAATAAAAATAAATTAATCCTTCCAGCCAACTTAAATATTCCTTGACATAAAGAATTTAGATTCACTATTTTTAAACACTGAAGGAAAAAAAATTATCACTTGAGCAATGTTGTTACAAGATTTCTCCCATAGCCCTTAACTCAGGCATATTTTATAGTGTGTATTAATACATAAGAAATCACACAGAGCAGCTTATATTTAACAAGAAAACAGGAATAGAAAATTATAATATGTACAGAACAAGACAGGATTGAACTTTTTCTGGGCCATTGGATGTTAAAACCTCCTATCTCCATGGGGTTTGCCAGAATTCCTCCATGCTCCAGCTGCAGACAATGAACTGGGTTGTGACTCCATGGACCTGAATTCCTCCAGGCAGATAGGTGGGATGAAAAACATGCCATGCCCCAGCTTCTGGTTCAGTATTTGATAGCTCAGAATTTTCTAGCTATGAAGCCTCCATGACCAGGGAAGGATGGGATGGCTGGAGGGGCATGGCTAGGGAGTAGTTCATCTGTAGTTCTGGGGGTCTCACTCTGTAGAAGGTCAGCAGTGTCTCCTCCTGCCCTGCTGGTAAAAATCTGAGACTGCCAGAGCTGAGGCGGTCTCTGCAAGGAATGGGAGATCTTCTCAGGATTTGGTGAGAAACCATTCTTGTCTGATGACGGCATTTTCAAAAGATGAAAGAAGCAAACTGCCCTGCTGGACACATCATAAAACCTGTTGGCTGTTGTGTGAGTACAACTTGTGTTGAAGAAAGAGACTTGTGGAGCAAGAAGAGACACTGGAAAACTGATCCCAGGTCACATGCAGAGCATTTCCATGTACCAGGCCACCTGCCTCCTTCCTGCTGTGTCACAAAGTTCATGGATGTTAAAAGTCATGTGTACACTCCTGACTTTATTTGGTGGAGACCCAGAAGAACTTGTCAACAAAACTGAGGGCTGAGCACAGGCCTTTCACTGAAAATGTTCATCACCTTCCTGAGAAAACAGCTCAAAATATACAACTAATTTTTTTTAAAAATTTTTGGTGCAGCTTTTTTCAGCATGGCCAGAGTGTTTTGCAATAATTCTCAGGGAGTGGAAAGATACCTTGCTTTCTAGAAACCCATCACAAGAGCAATAAAAGTGATGAAAATTCTCTTTATGGCTGGTGGCTGACTCTGAACTAATTTGAAAAAAAGTCTGCCTGTCCAAAGACTAGTCAGACACCAAACCTGAGTCTGATACCCATGTCAGGGCCAGATGCTGCTTTGTGTTTCAGCTGTTCAAGTCATCCCATGGAGAGGTGCCACAGATGTCGCCTGTGCTGCTGGTACCTGAGACACACTTTGGGAAGGTTTCATCTTTCTGTGGCCACAATTTATGACAGCATCTTAAATGGAATGAAGTAAAACAGCAAGAAAACCCTTCTGTCAGCAACCAAACCTGATGTTTCTCCCAGAATCTAACATTCTGGGTGCTCTCTCAGGGTGGAGATATCTGAAAATCCAGCTGTTGCATGGCACTACATCTCCTCTGAGGCCTGGATCCACATCCCTGCATGGCTGTGGCTGTATGAGCTGCATCTTTAAGCGCTGGCTCACATAGGCTGAGCCCTGCAATTGCTCTTTTTGGGAACAGATAAGAGCAGACCTCTTGCCTGAAGCATTTTACCATGCTCAGGAGAAGCTGCTTGGTTCCTGAGGGGCTTGGACAAGGTGCTGCCAGCTCTCTCCTCTGCCCTTGTCCGTCAAAATCACAGGATGGTGCCTTTGGGGCTGCTGAATCCAGCTCATCCCATGGCAGCCTGGAAACACCTGGGGCAGGATGTGCAGCCAGAGAGTTCCAAGAGCCCAGTTCTACCTGTCCTAATGGATACCCGGGGTTCCCATAGGGGTGCTGGCCTTCAGACATGAGTCACGCTGCTGTTTTCTCACAGCAGTGGTGTGAAAGGCTTTGCTGAAGGATTTGGTTACCCCATTTTCAGCAGAGAAACACTGAAACTTGTGCTACAAGCTCCCATTTTGCTTTGGTGTACAGCAGGAGGAGGCCACCAGAAGGGCCAGAGTTGGGACTGAAAAAACCACTTTTTTATGTGTTGGTTGATCTGGCACACACATGATCTCCCTTAATACCTCAGACTGAATCTGTGGGCTGGGCTTCTGTTGTGGCTGGGCACTGAGGGCTGGCAGTCCCCAAAAAGCCACACAAACCACAGAGGCAAGGCCCTGATGGCCGGAGACCAAGGAAGGCCACCAGGTGACTGCTCATGGCAGCAGGAGGCCCAGCCCTCAGGCTGGAATAAATGCAATCTTGCCCACTGATTTAATAGAGCTGGGGAAAAAGACAAAGGAAGTGTTAATTAGGGACAGGGATGTGTGAGATTTCAGTGCATGGGAGGGGAGAATGGTTCCTGCCAAGCACTAGGCAAGTAAAAATGGGGAATGACAAAGAGGCCTAATCCCGGCCTCAAAGATGCTCCATCCCACAGAAGACACGGGAAGTTTGCATCTCTATGGAGAAGAAAAGTTGTGCATAAAAGGCACAGAGATGGGTTTTGAAGGGCCATCAGGCAGAGCTATAGGCAGGGGTGGGACACACTGCTCTGCTGATTTTTGGCTCCTTGCTCTGATTGTCCCCAGGCTCAGGGCACAGGCCAGGCCCAGCCCTGTGCACATCAGCTCCCACAAGCACTTTTGCAGCTTTCTGCTCACTGCTGGTGCCAGGACAAACCACTGGGCATGACTTTCATCTTGGTGGACTCTCTTTGCTCTGAGTCTTGGTGTTTCCCCTGGCTGTGGGCCATTCTTGAGCCTGGTGCACGGAAATGAAGCTGTGGCCAAGTCAGAGATTTTCCAGTATAAAAATGGCATGCTATCATATTTTCTCAGGTTTTATTTATGTATTTTGCAATGCACCCACTGGGTTGGGGGCATTGAATTCCTGGAACTACAGGAAGGTGTTTAAGGTTGAGTGTTTGGTTAACTTCACCTGTCCACTGACTTCAGTGGGTATTGCCAATTTGCAATAGGTATTAGCATAATCCAGATCTCTGCTACATCAGCTCAGGCTCCCAAGAAAGCTGAGGTATTCCTGCACTCCGAGCAGTCTGGATGGAGAGAATCATTGAGCTTCAAATCTCACATGGCCGTCTATTTGAAAATGTGGTTTTTCTTTAGCTCAGCAGTTTCACTTTTCTGAAGCACCAAATCGCAGAAGAAAGGCTTATCAATGAGAAATCAAGTTTAGGCAAAATTTCATTCAATTAGCATCAATCTCAGTGTGAAAACCTTCCTGAAAAATGTGAAACGGAGCTAGAATAACATTTACAAACCCTCACTGAACATATAAAGCAAAGGAACTTCTCAATGTAGCTTTGAACTAAGTTCACCATTAATATTTATGTCATTAAATGGATGGGTATTTTCCTGGCAACAGCCTGATCTCACTGCCTCCTAGGATATTAGAGAGTTTGGCTCAAGCTCATGGTCAGATTTTAGCCAGTTCTTGCTTTCACGGCTGGAGCATGATTTTATACATCTCTGTTGAGAAAGAGAGCTTCATGATAGCCTCCAGGCACCAGAAAAGCTCCTTAATTGCTCTCCACAGAATCTGCTGACCAGAGAGAGTTCTTGTTATCTTTAAGCAGTCCTGTTTGTGTTGAAGGATCAAAATCACTCACAAAGAAAACAAAACCATCTTGTTTCTCCCCATCCCCACGATGTTTCCAATTATCCTAGATTGCTGTCTCTCTCATTGACTAGTAGGTCATCCAAAAGCTAGGACATATTATGGAAACAGCCTGTTAGCCCCTTCCCTGGAGTGCCTCAGAGAATTTAGACTCCACTCATGAGAACTGAAAAGTAGACCAGGATAAGGGCTGGCTGTGCACAGAGCAGGGAAATGCTGCTCCTGACATTCCTAGGGCCACTCCTGAGGAAGTCACTCCTGAGGATGAGAGCAGGATGAGGACAAGGAGCCATCCCCACAGAGGTGGTGATTCTCCATGTGTGCTCCACAGGAGAACACAGGTGCTGCTTCTAAGCCTGCAGGGAAGGGATGGCAAATTCCTTCTGGATGAGGGCTGAGAGTTCTGCCTTGCAGGAGGAACCCCACATCTCTATCTCCTAATGCATCAGAAACCAGCTGAAGATTGGAGATAAAGAGCTTGAACTCGACAGTTCATTGAAGTCTCTGTGGCTGTACCAAACCAAATCAAACCAAAAAAAAACCCAAAAAAACCAAAAAAACCCCAACCTCTTGGGCCTTCCCCAGCAGCCATCCCTACAGAGATGGTGATTCTCCATGTGTGCTCCACAGGAGAACACAGTGCTTCTTCAAAGCCTGCAGGAAAGGGGTGACAAACTCCTTCTGGAAGAGGGCTAAGAGGAGGAAACCCACATCTCTATCTCCTAATGCATCAGAAACCAGCTGAAGATCAGAGATAAAGCGTTTGAACCCGACAGTTCGTTGAAGTCTCTGTGGCTATACCAAACCAAAACAAAAAAGAGAAAAAACAAAAAAGAAAAAACCTAAACTCTTGGGCTTTCCCCAGCAGAACACATCGAGGAGCAAGTGGTTTGTCACGGATTAGAATCAGACCTCTCCCTCTAACCATAAGCCTTCACCACATCCTTTCGTTTGCCACTGTTTGGCTGGAAGGAAACAGCGGAAAGGGGACGTGGGGATGCCACACCTGGCAGAAGTCTGCAGGGGCAGAAAACCTCCACAAATGTCACAGACACCTCTAAATGTCTCTGAATGCACCATCACCCTGCTGGTCTTCGTGTCTGGAAGGTCACGTGGCTCCTCCCAGTGCACACTGCTGTCTGTGTGTTTAAATGTAAATAAAATGCTACTTGAGTGCCCGTAAAAATGCAGGAGACTTTCAGAAAAAGCAAATTACCCCACCTTGTAATTTCATAGAAAACACTGTAAAAATAGCAATGCCTTTCATATCGCAAGGAGGAAAAGGTGATGGAGATTTATGCTTTTCCTTGAACACGTAGATTTATAACAGTGTGTAATGTACATTCATTTCATCCATATTTATAACTGCATTGATGCAGAGTCTGGTATCCATTACTTTAATCTATGTAACTTGATCATCAGAAATTTAAACCATAATTTTTAACACATATCACCAAGAATTTCAGTTTGATTCAAAAAAGAAGAGTATATTAAAATCCCAGCTGCAATTAGTTATTAAAACTGAACTTTTTTGCTTAAATACATCTGTTTGTTCACATAGATTCTGTTCCATTCTGCCTTGTGCTGGGTATTTTACTTCAGGTTAATCCTACAACAACTCACTACAAAATACCTTGAGGGTAGAAGGAAATAAAAAACCCCTACAGTTAAGGATCATATTTGGAAAAATTCCTGTAAATAAATCTTTTACATCTTGGCAAAGTGAAATCAGGAATTGAAGAGTCAGTGACAGCAGTAGCCTCTAGTCACTTAGAGTGAAGTGGAAAAAATAATTCAAGGCCAAGATCAAAGGCTCCAATTGACAGACAGCAGAAATTAAACCCAGATACCATTTCATAAACATGGAGCTATTGACGTTCACCACATGGTTATTGTCCAGCAATGGAAAATAAAACATCTGTACTCCTCAAGATCCTGAATGGATGACCCAGAACTGAAATCACTCAGTTGCCTGGTGCTAAGAAGGTGTTCCATTGTTTTCTTTCCCCACTCTGATTTCATCCTTTCAGCACCATTAAAAGGTGGAATACCTGGATAGTTAGAAAATAGTACATTAAAATGAGCATACGTTCATTTTCTGACAGGAAATGACCTTCGTTTTTCTCATCTTTGGACCCATATTTTACTATTCATACTGCAGGTAAACATCAATAATTCCACAAATTCCAATGGGTTTAGTTTGCTTATAGCAAGTAACACAATCTTACATGAAGCTGATAGGAAGAGGAAGCTGTCTGTGATGTTGCAGAGCCAATGTTTAGGTATTTATATTTCATGCTTTCTAAGGGAGCTAAATGACATTTTTCAGAATAATTTTTCACAACTTCTTTTTTTCCCTCTGCCTTCCTTGTTGTTTTTCTCATTTCAGAACTATAAAAACAAAATACAAATAAAACAATGGAAATGTACAAATATACAAATAAAAAAAATGGAAATGAAGAGACCATATGGGAGCTTGCTGCAGAAACCTTTGCATTACTGGGACCAGCAAGGTGATGTTTTTTCAGTGAGAACTACAGATTATGAAAATGATCACTGAAGAGGACAAATCATTTGCCATTTAGAATGAACTTTTTTATTGGTAATATTGATTGGTTTTATGTTGCTATTCTTAGTAACTCCATCAAGGAGTTATCCCTTGAATAATGTCCTCAACATTTGTCTGAATTGCTGGCTGTTAAATTATTTTCTTTAGGCAGGAAATAGTGAGAGAAAGACAAAGAACTTAGGACTTGTGATATATAGACTTCCAAAAAAAGGAGTGCCCTGTTGCAAAATAGTGTCTTTGTTTGAATAATTCTATTGTTTTCTTTGCAATAACATCCATATTAAACTGTGGTAGATGTAGAAATGTCTTATTAATGTGTCATTAATCCAGGAGCATGGGTGAAAGTTGTTCTCAGAGGTTTTCAGGTTTTGTTGCTGTAAGACAAAGATCTTGCCCACCATAACCAAAGCTAAAAAAAAATGTGTTCCACAGGCATGTTAGTCCTATTGTATGAGGGCTAAACCCAACCTGAAACACTGAAGAGGCACAGAAAATTAGAAGACAGAAAAAAAAAAAATCAGACCTTCTCTATTCAAACTTCAAAGCATTTCCTCCACAGTTCATTAAAAGTAGTCGCTGGCTGGATTCAGAGGTAGAGATGTTCAAAATAAGGTTTTACAAAAGTAATTTGTTCTGTTTCAGATTTTTCTTCAGCTGCAATGCAGTTGTCCTCCTCAACTGCAAATACAGAATAAAACATCAGCAAGGGAGAAAAAGACATGTCTCGTCACTTTGAGAAATGTGGGAGGTATGCTGGGCCTCTAAAAAGCTCTCATTTTCTGTTTGATTTGGACAGGTTCCAAGAAATTCAGCTACTCACCAGAAACCTATCTAAAGCTCAAACTCAACAATATTTAGCAGAACATCTCAAAACTGCAGTGGCACCCATGAGTTCCCTCCATTATTTCTCCTGAAAAAAATCACAAAAACAGCCTTCTCTTTTCCAGAGACAGACAAATTCCTTCAACAACAGCAGTGGAAAATGCAGATAAAAAAGAATGCCATGCCTTTTTTTCAAATCCTTTTTTTTCCCCTTCCTCTATCTTCCACTTGCTAACAGCCCAGCTTCTAGAGAGCACCAAATGTTTTTTCTCTCAAGCTTCTCTTGTATCCTCTGGTATTGTGGCAGCCCACACAAAACTAGATGTAGCAGAGGAACAAATAAATCCCTTGCACCTCAGAGGCCTCATCCTAGGTGTTGTTCTAGCAGTGGGCAGAGGTCCACAGCATCATTATGCTGTGAGGCAGTACAGCCCTCACGAGCCAGCACCCTTCAAGATTTGTTACCATAACACCTGAATTTTGAGCAACTCCCACCACCAAAAATATTCAAAGTGACAGCACTGCACCTCCACTGTGCTGTCTGCTGGAGAGGCTGATCCCTCCATTGTCTGCACCTACGTGGTGAGGTTGAGATACAGCTGCTGGGCTTTTTTTTTTTTTTTCTTTTTTTTTTTTTAAAGACATCTACATTTTTTTTTTTCTGCTGGTGAGACGAGCAGCGATTTTCTGTCAGTCATCGTGTTTCCCACAGCTGCCATCACACCACTTGAAAACAGACCCCAGGTGACCTGAATCCCAGATCCCCTCAGCTCAGGCAATATGTGAGCTGCCATATGTCGCTGTGGGTAATAGCTGACGCTGAACAGGTGTATGTCATCACAGCAGACCATCTGGAGGGCAGAAGATATTAAAAAAAAAAAAAAAAAATAAAAAAAAAAGAGGATTAAGGTACATTTCCAACATGCAAGTCTTTTTGGGTGACTTTTCCAGGCAAACCTGGGTGTGTAATGTCTGCCTTGTTTTGTTTTCTTTCAGTGACAAATGATAGGAGCCATGGCACATGTTTTACTCAACCTGATTCTACTTTTGTAGAATCTACCTTCAAACCTGATTAATAACCATTGCAAAAAAAGCCACAAAGATTTCATTAGGGTTCTTTGCTTTAGACTCTTCCCATTAACCTCAGCAGTGGAGAGGAGGGTACCACAAAACTGTTGTGCACAAAGCATGAGTTGACCAGGCAGTAGCCAAGATGAAGAGGCTTTCTGAAACTCCACCCAAGCACCAGTTTGGTTAGGGGAAATGGACTGAGAAAGCTGCTGAAAATATTCTGGTCATCCCACTTGCCTCTGTGAGCTGAGCCAAGGCAATGGCATCTGTCCTCTTTGGAATTTCTCTTTGGAAGATTGGAATTTTGAATGGTTCTTCAATGTTGCATCAGGAAATCTGAATCCAGAGGATTAAAATTATGTAGGAATTGTATGGATTGGTTTGGTTTTGTGTATTTCTGGTCTGGGTTTTTAGGCCTTTTTTTTTCCCCCTATAGACAGAAATCTAACATCAAAAAGGTGGGGGCACTTCATAGAACATGCCTTTTTTACAAGGTTTCTGAAGAAAAAAACTGAGAGTCCTCTTTCAGTTTGGCAAATTATATAAAAGGAAAACGGGTAGTGACAGGCTTTGATTTGACAACACAAACCTAAATATGGAATTTGTAGGACTCACCACTGCCAATATCTCAGGGTTGTGTGACATAAACCAAAGCCTTGGATGTTCAGGTTTAGCATCCTGGCTGAGGTCGTGCTATAAAACCTGGATAAGTCCAGAAACATCCCAAATATTACTATTTGCCCAAGTTTAATTTGGACTCCATGCATAGTAGCATTATAGCTTCTTTAAAAAATTCATTTGTGCAAATAAAAGCTGGGTGGCACTATTTATGTATGGTTTTAAACTTCAGGATAACTGACACATTTTTAACCACCTTAGAGTAAATTGGTTGTGCATTGCAGGATTTTAACTGTTTAGGGATTTTTTTTTTTTTGTGGGGCGGGGGGGAGTGGTTTGGTATTGTTTGGGGGTTTTTTGACATATTACCTCAACAAAAGCCATTAGTTGCCTTACATGCTTGTTTCAGCCTCATTTGAATGTCTTTTTTGCAGCAGTTTACAATGTCAATGAATTTCATGTTCTAAGTATTAAACCTCTGTTAATTGTTGATCCAAAGATTGCCAGAATCAGTGGAAACAAGCCAAATTCCTTACAGAAATTTCACTGCCTTTAAGAGTTTTAGAAATCAATACAATTTTCTAAGTTAATTCTTCATATTCATAAATGATAATAATGTGTAATGTTTAAGGTGGTCTTTTGTTTTAAACAAAGGAGAGCATAATACCTCTGAATCTCATAATCAAGTGATTTCACTCATTTTCTTATTACCATGGTTTCCAGATGAACGAGATACACAAAGTGTGGCTCCAGATCTTACAAGCAAAAGAATGATTTCCTGGTGTAACTCCACTGAATTTAACAGAGTTTACATCAGGGAGTAATTCTGCCCAGCAGGATTAGGCAAGTAATTTACATAAAATTGGTACTGTACATCATGTGTCGAGCTGATGAATTTGCTGAGAGATTGACTTTATTACAGTGGGCTTGTATCACATGTTATAATTATTTGTATCATCCTTGGCTTCTTATTGTGATGTACATTACACATCCCAAAGGAGCTGGATAAAGGACATGCAATTCGACATCATGCTGCTGAAACACACAGCAGCTGGAGGAACAACACATAGACTTTTCTCTTTGGAGATTGTAAATGTATCCAGAAGTATTTATTTCACAAGAGGGGAAATTAGGTGAGTGAGTGGCTTGACTGGAAAGCACACTTAATCTCTTGTCCTCTTGGTTTTTGTTGCTTGACATTTTTAAATGCAATTTAAATTAATTGGATATTTGACAATAGCACGGGGCATCTTGAACTCTAGGTCAAGTAACACTTTCATGTTGCTCAGAACCTTAAATAAAATTGAAGTTTACTCTTACAAGGGACTGTTTTGTATGATTTTATCACTTATCTACAGATCCACGTGTTTGTCCAGAAATGCAAAGAAGCAAAATAAAATGAAATGTGAAATTAGCACCAACTGAAAGGAGAAATTACGTGTAGAGAAGAGCAGCTCCCACCACAGAAGAGTCTCAGAAGACAGTGGATGGCATGCTGAGGAAACCAGCCTGGATAAATGTGCAGCTGAGAAAAACAGATCCCACTGTCTGGAAGAGCAAATCTGCCAGTTTGACATTCCTGCATTTCTAAATTGGTCTTTACACAGCGTTAGGAGGAGATTGATGAGTAAAGAAGGGAAGGGAAGGGAAGGGAAGGGAAGGGAAGGGAAGGGAAGGGAAGGGAAGGGAAGGGAAGGGAAGGGAAGGGAAGGGAAGGGAAGGGAAGGGAAGGGAAGGGAAGGGAAGGGAAGGGAAGGGAAGGGAAGGGAAGGGAAGGGAAGGGAAGGGAAGGGAAGGGAAGGGAAGGGAAGGGAAGGGAAGGGAAGGGAAGGGAAGGGAAGGGAAGGTTTGGGAAGGGAAGGGAAGGGAAGGGAAGGGAAGGGAAGGGAAGGGAAGGGAAGGGAAGGGAAGGGAAGGGAAGGGAAGGGAAGGGAAGGGAAGGGAAGGGAAGGGAAGGGAAGGGAAGGGAAGGGATGGGATGGGATGGGAAGGGAAGGGAAGGGATGGGATGGGATGGGATGGGATGGGATGGGATGGGATGGGATGGGATGGGATTGACAGGACAACCTGAGCTTGACTCACATCAAATAACCAAGGAGGTGAAATGGGTCTCTAACCATCACCCACCTGAATGTCCAAGTTCACTAGGAAACTTCCAGCTTCTTTTTTTCCCACTGACTTCCAAAGCAGTTCGGTTCAAGGCATTTTTATTTGTCCAGAACACAGTACCACCAGTTCACATGCACAGCTCTGGGATCAGAGGGATCAAATTGCTTTACAAACCCCCAGGGTGATTTGGCTCTGAACCCCAAGGATACAACTCCCCAGCTGAGCAGCTGCCTCAGGTGCTCCAGCAGAAATTCGTTAGTAGAAATTAAATATTGCACAGCTGAAATTGCTCCCTCACTGTGCCAACAAGGAGAGACTTCCCTACCAGGGAGAATCCTGTCTTGGAGGTCCCCAGAGAGCTGCTTTTTGCCTTTTCCCATATGCTTGCTGTTTTGACACATGAAGGTTCTGTCCAAGTGTCCCCATGTTAGACTTTGCACCAGCTTGGGATGTTGCCCTTGCTGATTTGACTGCTCCAACTCAAAGTAACCAAGTATGTATGCACATATATAGGTGGCACAGCCTATTTTTCATCCAGTCTGTTTCCAGAGTAACCTTCTAAAGCGTAGGACAAGACAGTGCTGAGCCACTGATGAAAAAAGCTGATTTCTCAACCTCAAGACTACAATTATAGCAACAAATCCAACCAAGAATAATCAATTTCATTCCCACTACAATCTATTCCACGTAGTAGCACTTCAGAGCTTGCAATAGGTGATCTGGATTCTCCATTTCTGTGTGAAGCTTGCTTCCCATACAGTGCTTTGTAGCTATTCAGGGCAAGCAGGCATTGATGCACTGTGCCACTGAATACTTCCAAAAATAGACTGTAGATACTGCAAAGTAACAGCTTTCTTTTGAATAATGCTGAGACCTCCACGTGACCACAACACATTCAAAGCAAAGTGAATCTGGGCATTTCACTGTTAAAAATGCAGGCAGCAGTCATGGGAGGGTAGCTGGATACCTAAATTCAGTATTTTCAGGCTCTGAGTTTGTTCATTGTCTCAAGATCCAGAAGAAAACAACAGCTACCTAACGACAAGTGAGCTTTTTTCATATCTGCATGTGTGACACTGCCTCAGAGCTGATCAATACATGGCAGCAGCCTCAGATGTACTGCAAAATAAATGTGCTTCAGCTGGAAGAATAATGGCAGATGAGCTCAATAAATCTTCAGCAGTCTGGATGTCCACATATGAAGGCAAAAGAAACATGTAAATGGAACAAAAACACAAAAAAGGAGCAACTGCAGACAGTGAAGTCACATGGAGATTTTTGAGGAGCTGTTGCATGGCCAGGTTTACATTTTTTTTACATTTTAGATTGCCCATCATGATTACAAAATAAAAGGGGGTGCATTCCCCATCATGAACACCCTCCAGATAACTGCTGAGGTTAACAAGGGCCCCGTGAACATGTACAATGGTAGAGGGACCTGTTTGTCAGCCACTGAATGTTCAAGAATTAGGCACCCTCATGTCGAAAAGACAGACTCATACTGCTTAAACATCACTGGCACTGATAACTTTGGGAAAATTTTACTGAGAGATGTGAACACAGAGAAGAGCTGTGCTCATCTTTGACTCAAGGACTCTTTGTCACTGTTTGACTCATGAGAGGTCCCACCTCTCACTCTCAGGTGAGCTGGGCATGTAGGAGTGAGAGTTTTCTCTCAAGAGTCTCCTTTGGGCTGTAACAGAACCGAGCTCCAAGACTCAAATGCACAAATGCCTTTTTTCTGATAACCTGGGCAAGCATCTGAGTCTTGGGCAGAGATCTCAGATTAGGGAGGATGGTGACTGTGACACACACTGGAGCAGCTTTGGAACCCGTGGCAGGGACTGCAGGTGATGATTTCATGTTGGCATTCTTCAGAAATCCACGAGGAGACATTCAGGCCTGAACTGCATTGGGATGGATTCGCAGCACTGAGCATTTTGCAGAGTAGAACAGCTGCTGGTATCCAGCATCCATCATGTTTATGTTAGCATTTCATTGTGTGGTAAGATGCATGAAATAATATATCCTAAAAGCACACTCCTCCCTTCTCACTTTCTTCATCTTAATGCTGAGCCTTTGAGACCTTTGACAATACATTTAATTTTCTTTTGTTGCATAGTCAAGCCCTGGAAAGAATGAGATGAATATTTGGCAACTGCTGTGTTAAACCCTTCCTGCTGTCACCTACCCAACTGGAAAACCAGGAAGGGAAGAACAGTCTAGCAATGAGTCAGAACCACAGATTCAGAGGGTGGATTTGAAGGCATCTGTGGACACTTTTCAGGCAACCCCTTCTCGAAGAAGGGCTGAGCAGAGAAGGTTCCCCAGGACTTTTCCAGTTCAGTTTTGAATTTTTCCAGGGAAGAAGACTCTCTGGGCAACCTGCACCATCGCTCTTCCAGTAAAAGAGGTTTTTTTGTGACATCTAAATGGAATTTCCTGTGTTTCAATTTGTGCCTGTTGCCCCTTGCCCTTTCATGAAGGGCCATGAGAATGGGCTGGCTCTGTCTTCTTCATAGACTCTGGCCAGTGATTTATGCACGTTTATAATACCCCCACTGACCCTTCTTCTCTCCAGGCTGAGCAGTTTCAGCTCTCTCAGCCTCTCCCCACACTGACAGATGCTCCAGGGCTGTAATCTCCAGTAATTTCCAGCACTGCACTCTCTTCAGCACGTGTGTGTTTTTCTTGGCAGGTGGAATCCAAGGCCAGACTTGCTCCACTAAATCAATATCTTGCACTGAGGAGCCCAGCACACCCCAGATGTGCATCCCTTGTGTTGAGCAGAGAGAAAGGGTCACCTCCTTTGAGCTGCTGGCTAAAGCAGCTCAGGATCCATCTTTGCCACAAAGGACACTCCTGGCCCATGGTCAGCTTGGCATCCACCAGGACCTCCAAATCCTTCCCTGCCAAGCTGCTTTTCAGCCAGCTGGCCCCTGGAATGCAAAGTGACCATTCCTGCCCAAGAGGAGGAATTGCTTCTTCCATTTGCTGAATGTGGTGGTGTCCCTGACACCACCTTTTGTCCAGCCTGTTGAGGCTCCCATGAGTGTCAGCTCGTCCACCTGGTCTGTCATTCATTCCTCTCAGTTTAGCATCCTTTTGGAGGAGGATGAGAGTGCCCTCAGTCCCACCATCTGTGACAGTGTTCACAGGGGTCTTATGTTGAGGGAAGAGGCGAGGATCTGACTCCATGTCTGACATCATATTGTAATATATGTCATAAAATTATAAATCAATCCTTCTGAAACAGAAGGATTGATTTATAATTTTATGACATATATTACAATAAAACTATACAAAAAGAATAGGAGAAAGGATTTCCTCAGAAGGCTAGCTAAGAATAGAAAAGGAAAGAAAGAATGATACCAAAGGTTTGTGTCTCAGACAGAGAGTCCGAGCCAGCTGACTGTGATTGGCCATTACTTAGAAACAACCACATGAGCCCAATCCCAGATGCACCTGTTGCATTCCACAGCAGCAGATAACCATTGTTTACATTTTGTTCCTGAGGCCTCTCAGCTTCTCAGGAGGAAAAATCCTAAGGAAAGGATTTTAATGAAAAGATGTGTGCGACAGCCATCCAGGTTATTAATGAAGATGTTACGCAGTTAAAGGCTGCAGTGCATAAACTCGTGGTCTCCAGCTGGATTTTGTGCCATTGACCAAAGCCCTTTGAGCCCCAAAGCTTAGCCAGTTTCAGTCCACCTCACTGGCCACTTTTCTAGCCTGTATTTCTTGAGTTTGTCCATGAGGAGGTTATGGGAGGCAGTGCTGGAAGTACAAGTCAAAATAAAAAACATCTGCTGCTCTCCCTTCATGTGCAGAGCCAGTAATTTCTTTGCAGGGTGATCAGGCATTACAAATCCTTGCTGCCTGCTTGTGATCTTCTTGTCCTTCATGTGTTTGGAATGAGTTTCCAGGAAAAGTTTCTCCATTTCTTTCCCAGGGTTTGAGCTGAGGCTGTTTAATCTGCCATTCCATGTATCCTCCTTCCTGCCCTTCTTGAAGACAGGAGGGACATTGGATTTCTTGCAGTCCTTGGGAGTTTCTCTTCATCTCCACAGCCTTTCAGAGATATTCATGGATCACAATGACATTGGTCTACTCTCTCAGCAGTTCTCACATCGGGTCCCTCATTTTCCATCTGTTTAAATGTTCTCCAACCAGACCCTCTTCCCCTAAGGGTAAGAGTTGATTGCTCCAGAGTTTCTCACTGGAAAAATCAGGTATGGTAGTTACAGTGAGATTTCTTCAGCAAAGACATTATAGGTGAAAGGGAGGAGCAGATACATTTTTTTTTTCCTGAGAATGGAAATATTTTCTCCAATGTCTTTCTTTAAATTGTATAGTGGTTTAGGGCTTTCCAGATGTTAATAGCAAGAAATGGCAAGAATGAATACCTGCTGTGGTCACACTTTTAGCCTAGTGCGGGCTAAAAATAATTCCTCAAAACAGCAATATCCAAAGCAGCAGCAGAGGAAGATTAAGCAGGCTTTGATGTACTGATGGACACAAGTTCTGAAAATCACTCTAACTAAATGTCCTCCCACTTATAATACAAAAAGCCTAATTTTAAATCTTAGCTATTTGTTACCTTTCTTTTTCAAGCTTGACTATGTGAATCGACATCATGAATATGTGGCATTAAAAAAATCCAGCTAAACACTGCACATTTAGCTGTAAGTAATACAGAAACAAAATAAGAGTCTATTTTATGGTTACGAAACCTGTGTGCTAAGCTGCCTGAATGAAACATCAGTGATGATTCAGGCTGGAGGAGCTCTGTTCCCTTGATCATGCTGGTGTACAGAAAGTTTGTGTCCATAGGTTTGGGCTTTCCTTTGTTGATCCTCTTGAAAGGCATTTTCCAGAATCCATCTTAATTCTGACCTTGGGATTGAGAGATGTATGTCAACATTTCGCCAGCTGTTAGCCATCACAAAGAGCAAGAACTCTGTGGCTACCCATTTTTCACTGCAAAGCTGTTACAGGCTGCTAAAAATGCAAAATCTTGTGAATATGGTAAAAAGAAATAATTTACCACTTGTGACTGCTCAAGCAGTTGGGAATGCTGCAAATTCCAGTGTCCAAGAGAGCTGGAAGTGGTTAATGCAATGTAACAGTAGAGTTGTGCCATGTGCTCAATAGCTGTGCACTGAAGAAAGCAGCTTGCTGCATCATCAGAAGCACCCTTGATGGGATGTCCTAGACATGTTACTTGTTAGGTTGATTTATTGATGAAAGCTGCTGGTTTTGCAATTATAATGGAGCTGTTGCCAAGCCCAGGAATTTCACTGTGCTTATTGATCCTGAGGTATAGAGAACTTGTTGGCACAAGCAGCTTTAACTCGAATGCCTGAGCTCCAGAAAATGCTCCAGTCATTATCCCTGCCCTGTCAGAAGCCAAACAAGCTCTCCCTCAGTCCCATTGGAGGAGACATCACCTAGGTTTCCAAAGTCAAAGGAACAACACTGTGAAACGCACAACATTTGCTTTTTGGAGCGAGCTGCAGCTCCCTGCTCTAATGAGGCAGCAGAGCAAGGACAGGTCAGACAGCACAGGACACAGGGACCCTGATTCATATTTCATTCCCACATCTAAGGGTCCATCCTACCTCACCTACTTTCTTGTGATTTCTCAGGTTATTTCCACACAGAATCTCTGGTTTATTTTACACTGTGTTGGTGAATGTCAGATTTTCTGTCAAGCCCTGCTGGGTTTGAACCCATCACCAGGGACACAATGCGTTTGCAAATCTTCCCACAGCCTCTGTCTGTCCTGAAACCACAAGGAGCCAACAGGGTAAGCTAAGTCCCATTGTTCTTTTGAAGTTGCTGATGATGGGCATTATTTCTTAGTGATTCCTTTATCATTTTGGATAGAGCCTACTGTGATGCAGCTGTGCCCTGAAATCCACGCGTTAACGAAAAAAGCGCATTCTTCATTATCAGCTCGGTGCACACTCCAGACATTGCTGATACAGACAGTGATAGGGTAGGGTTGTTTGGCAGTGTTAATGCATCTGCTGGAGCAGGAATGCCATGCAAGAAGAAAAGAGTTCAGTTGTTCAGAGTGGGGAGAAAATGTTGGAGCAGATAAATGATGAGATGGCACCTGTGTGGAAGCAGATGAAGATGGGAGAGCCCAAGAGGATAATTAATGTGCTGAAACAGGAGCCAGATGTCAATAGATTCAGCTTTCCTGGTCATTTGAATGCTGATTCTGTAGTCTGTGTTGATGGGAAAGACTTGTTAGGCAGCCTGTTTGTGGAGCTCAGGATTGCCCATCTTAATCGCTTGTTAGGGGTATTTGACACTTTCCACTGCAAGTACTGTCAGCCAAAGGAAAAATAAAATTTGAGGAACTGGTTAGAACAAGCCAAAGTTTCAGGGCTTTTTTTTCCCCCAGAAATCCCTTCTGCTGCTTATTCCTTCCTGAAGTGAATCTGCCCAAAACATCTAGATCTCCTGTTACGAAGGAAAAAGGTGCAGCAGGAGCCCCACAGGGATGTTTAGAGCTCTGCTCATCACTCCTGCTGCCCGTGGCGCATGAAGGAAGGAAGAAAGGAATGAAGGCAGGAAGGCTTCATTGCTGGGCCTGATTGGACACTGGAGCCAGTGGTTTTGTGTCAGATGAAAGGGACAGGGTACCTGTGAGGATTTACTCTGCCTGGGGCAGGCAGAGCCAGAGCCTTGCACACAGCTCGGTCCAGCCTTGGATGCTGACAATTGCTGTGCCCAGCTACTGCATTTTCTGATGGCAAACCAACCCTCAGCCCTACAGAAAGCCAGCCTGGGGGGCAGGAGAGGCAGTTTGCTGTCTGTGGAGCAAGACTGTCCACAAGGATCTCTGTCCTGTCCGCACAGGGAGGCAGATCAACATGGAAGGGAAGGAGGTCCCTCACAGGCAGCAGCTCTGGAGGATTCTGAGAAAGCTTCTTGATTGTCCTTCCTCTAACTTTAACATTGGCAATTAATAAATATCCCATTTATATACCACCCAACCCCCTTGACAGGACAGAGCAAGTGCAGTTCCAGACTCTGCACTCCCTTCAGCAGTCTAAAGACAAACACACACAAGTCAAAGCCATAACTTCTGCTGGATAACTTCTTCATAACCTACTGGACATCCAGCAGTTTTGTAAAAACAAGTAGTTTGTGTGTGTATTAGAGGCAAATGGGCATGTGTTTTAGGACAAGTGGCTTTTAAATAAGCATAAAATCACAAGGAATAGAATCTGATTGTTTGTGCCCTGCAGTGAGTTTTACTTGCCTCTCTCCCTCTGCAGAAGGTGCCTGCTCCAAATATTTTGCCCCTGACCGTGGAAGTCAAACCATGCAAGGGCAAGATACTCAATAATTTACATTTCTTTCAGAGAGACCAGGGAACAAACTCCTTTTTCAAGTGTAGTGGAATGAATCTGGACCGCCAAAGAAGCTGGTGATCCTGGTTTAATCTGAATTTTGACCTGGTAGTAATAGAATAAGCAGGAGGGGTTTTATGGCTGATGTCCTGGACTGATGTGAATCAGAATAGCTCCAGAGAAGCTGGTGGAGACCTTTTAGGCCGACACAAGTGAGCTGCAGGCAGAAGATATCTTTGCAAAGACTTGAAAAAATGGAAAGGGGCAATTCCCAACAGCTCCTTAAAAGTCTGTCAGAATTATGTTGGAATGATTAGTACAACTTTTTCAAAAGTTTGAGCAGAGGTGAATATTAATAAAGTGCAGAGCAGTGTTTTAAATGCACTGAAATTTATCTCCTCTTAGGAAAAGGGACTGTGTTATCAAGCCCTGCTAAAAAGGTGTAGCTCTGCGTGAAAGTGAGACCACATGCCATTTAAACACTCAGAGATATATTTATTCAGAATGTATGTGGCATCATCTGCTGATATATTATTCAGCTATTCCTTGATTAGCATCATCTGCACAGCCCTCATGTAGGTCAGTCACTACAGAAAGGGGGATTACACCTGTGTGAAACAGGAGAAGGATCTGAAGCTCTGCTGCTTGGGCCTGCTAGCCCAGCACAGCTCACATCCTGCTGCAGGATGGAGATCTTGCACCACACAGCTCCCCACTGGCATTTTGACATCTTTATGGGGTGCCAAGGGACAGACGATGCCTCCTTGTTGCACCCTCGGTGCTCCAGAAGAGATGTGGCCCTCCTGCAACAGGCCAAGCCTGCAGTTTATAAGGACTTCCAAGAAAGCGCCTGGAGTCGTACAATTAACAAGAAATCACTCCAGAGGGAATTGTGTTCCTCATCTCAGCTGGTGTTCAGCTTATCTGCGAAGAATATACACACTCAGCCTATATTCCTTTCATCTTAGCTTCGTTTTGCAGTAATTAAAATCCTCAGCCAGCCCCAAGAAGAGCTGTATATATTTATTTTTGGTCTCCCTGAGACTGGAACGCTGTGTGAGCCCTGGGAAGGAGCTCAGCTGTGTGTGTGCCTTGGTTTCCCTCCTGACTCCTGGTTTGCCTCCCTTTTGTCCCCGTTGTGTGCACACCCTGCCCTAGGACAGCAGGGCCTCAAAGCTGCCCGGGCCCTACAGGCCCCACCAGAGCACAGATTGCTAATTATTACTGAGAAGATTAATGTGCTGGGGGACCTCTTCAGTCCCAGTGTGTACAGCTTTGGGACCACTTGCTAATCCCCCGAGGAAATATTAATTTTTATAAAAAAATCTTAATGTGACGCGCTGCTGGCACCGGTGATTTGATCACGAGTCTCCTGATATTTGGTGTTTCTTGTCAAGGTCCACTTCCTGGAAACCTGAGCATCTTGGCTTGCCTTTTGAAACAGGCAAGTTTTTAGTGCCTTCTGTAGCAGTGAGGCTGGGAAATGTTCCCCAAGTATGCTCTGGAGATGGAGAAAGCAAATAAAAAGGCTTTAAAATGTGTTAATTAAAAAGGAAAACAAGATTCTGCAGGAACCTTTTTGCTCCTCCAAGATTTATGTGTCTTGCACTGCTTGCATTGTGCAGAACTGTATGTCTTGGAGTGGGATAAGAACCTCCCATTGGTTCTGAGGGAAGAAAAGATCTAAGTAAACTGATTTTAAGGTTTGCACCATCCCTCTAATTGCACCCATTTTGTTAAACTTTTTGTCCTGGGTTATTTTTAACAGCCTCAAATGTCATGTCTTCCCTCTTGGAGTCCTCCTTCTTATTATCCTTGGGGTTTACTTTTCCTTCACTGTCCCTGCTCCCCCTTGCTTTCATTTGTCCTTGGGTTTTGATGAGTTGGTACAGGCTGAATTTACATCAAGGAAAAGCATGAAAGGCATGAAACAGACATTAGTGGTACAGAGAGATTTCTGTTGCTGTTCTCCACTGTGATCCAAAAAAGAGCCTGGAACAGTTTTTTTTTTTTTAAATAAAGTGTCCTGGACTTATTTATGCTCAGCTCTAAGTGTCACTGGTTGAAGTTTTCCCATTAGTGGAAGGGAGATGTTCCCCAGGCCACCGTGCTGTTTTAGCAACTAATCTATTTCAATGCTTCTTACGTAGACGGGCCCAACAAATTTCCAAACAACCAGAGAGCTTTGGCAAATAATGCTGAAAGCAGAGTACTGGGCTCACACAAAGCAGCCTGTGTTACTCCAGTACCTTCTTTCAGGGCTGGATTCTAATAATCAGGTCAACTGACTTAATAAGACAGCTGCTTGCCAAAGAGCAAAATCCTCTCTGGGGGGGAAGAGGAGAGCCCTGATGGGGACCTGAAGAGGGAAAAGCTCTCCAAGGGGGCTGGGGGTGATGCTGGGGTGCTCCGTGGCATATTCCACCAGGAGATTTTCATGTGCTGTACAGAGGCAGCGAGCATGGCTCGTGTTTTACAGGGGGAAACTGAGGCACGGAGAAGCATCTCGCTTCCCTGAAGGTCACTGCAGTGCCACCCTGCTGCTGGGGCTCACTCCACAGCAGGGCAGAGGGGTGGCATTGCTGGGGGGTGGTTGTGTGATCAGGGGTGTGTGTGGTGGAGAGCAGAGGGAAGGAAGGGAAAGGCAAATAAAGGGAAGGGCAAACAGGCACAAAGGGTGAGGCTAGAAGAAGGTGAGGTGTGCCTGGGTGGCCTCACAAGCCGAGTGGGAAGTAGCTGAGGCAGGAGAGAGAGTGGGAGCAGTGTCGTGCAGAGAGCCAGTCTTTGTCCTCACCCAGTCGAGCAAGTTTCACTGGTGGTTGCAAATGTTTCAACAAGCTCTGATGCTCTGTGGAAACCCTTCAACCTAGTGACAGGAGGGTCTGTTTTCTTACTCTCAAACCATGTCTCTGAAGAAACAAAACTTCTGTGTTTGGTGTTTTTGGTAGGATGTGATTTATTTCCCTTAACTTTGCTAACATTTTTCTTGTTTCTTTTATTTTCTTTTTTTTATTTATTTTCTTTTTTTTTTACTGTTTTCCCTGTGTCCTGCCAGACCTTTCAAAGGGAAAGCAAGCTTGCACTTAGCTTCTCGTTCCCCTGCTCTAGATAACTTATCATTTCAGCCTGTCTGGAAATTTGGAAACCCTTATGCTTGGAACCTTATCATAGACATTTCCGCTGCAGGAAGAGTGATCAGACCAACAATAGCATCTTGAATTCAAGGCAGAGGAAATGGATGACTGCATAGCTTGGTTTTGATGTTGCACTCAGCACTCGGTGTGCTGATTCTCATCTGATCCTGTACTTCTGTCATGTCCTTGGATGAGAACCACGAGCTGCTCTGAGAGGTTTTCATCACACACAGAGCCGTGCTGCCTGACCTGTGTGCTGCCTGCTCCTCCCTCGGAGCTCTGGGAAAGGTGCACATTCCAGGCTCCTTCCTGCAGGGAAGAGGCAGGGCTTCCATTTGGAAATACTCTTTTCCACAACCATCAGCCCTTTCTTGAGGCACAGCAGCCACCACAAGCGGTTTTCCTTCTGGCTTGGAAGAGTTTTTTGGGTTTGAACTGATCAAGCCAACCCTCAGCAAGTGCAGGGTCATCAGCAGTCACAAATGTGCAGTGTGGCTGAGTGGGAGATGTTTGCTTGTGTTATGAAATGTGTTGGAGTGAGAGTACACACCAGGGATTTGTTCATTTTAGCAAACCTGGCAGAACCTTCCTGTGACCTAAATAGAATACCTTGCTCTACATAAAGCATGCATCAGGGTATTTCCTGATTTATTCATGAAAGGTTTGCTTTACAAAGGCATTTGGAACTGTGTAATCTCAGAATACATGATACATGTACGGCTGCTCAGCTGGCATTTGCACAAATTGCTTTGATATATGGCTGTAACGTATGAAGGCACAGTGAGGCCAATTTAAATACTTGATACTGGAGTAAACTGGTTAAAAGAGTAAATTAGATCTAACCTACAGATTTTCTTGCTACTGCATGGAGAAGGTTGCTGTCCAGAATGAATAATTGATAAAGGGATGGGAGACTACACTCTTGCAAGCAATAAAATCCTCCAGTATTAAGTGGGCAGGGTTAAGGGCAGCTCCATGAGTGGTGTGCACTGGTTTTGCATCTTTCACGTTAAGAGCCCTTTTCTGATTCACATCAGATTGGTTGTGTTAACCAGATCAATAACTGAAGATCTCTGTTGCCTTTCACTTGGGACACTTTGTGCTTCCCATTGCTCTTTCCCACTAGCAGAAAATAAAGTCTAAGGTAACACTTCATCAGGTCTGTGAATTCATCAGGGAATTCCCAATATATATCTTTAATGATTTCTATAGGTATTATTTGTACCATGTTTCCTGCTGTAGTATAGTCAGCAGCAAGGTAGATGGGGATGGTTGCTTGCAAGCAAGACTTATTTTGGAGCTTTGGAAGAAATTTGGGTTAATTTACAATAGAATGAAACTGACATTTGTAAAGATGGTAAGAGGGGAATGCCAGAATCCATTACACTGATGATCCTAAGAATGCACTGGCATTCTCCATTGGTGAGTTAATGTTCAAATCCTATCAGCGTTACTTGCTAAACTTATTGCAACTTAATGGCAGATTTCCAGATTTTTATCATGCCAAACATTTGATAGTAGATGGGTCTGCACAAATTTTTGGGGAAAAATTTTCTCTTTTTATGAATCGCTGCCATAAACAAGGTAAAAATGTGATTCATTCAAGCACCATGAAATGAACTTTCTCAATTCTCAGTCTTGTGATCTTTTGTTTAAGAAAAGACTCTGTCCTGTGTGGCTTTGGAATAAGCTGAAAAAGTCTTTTTTGATTACTGTGTTTCTTAAAAAAAACACAAACTGTTTCCTAAGAGGTTTTGTGATTGAGAAGTGATTTAAAATTAAAACAACTCAACTGCATTTGTCAGTGTTCATGCAGTAAACACAAGGGGCAGCAGAAACCTCGATTGTCCATTCTCCAGACGGTAGAAAAATAATTTTTTAAAACTTGCTGCTGACACCATTGGCTGCCCAGAACAATAGGGAACTGACAGACTGATTCTGTACTTCATATCTTTTCATATGACATACTTTATAATATCAAGTGATGTTTCATCTGTACACACAGAAGACATCAAATAAAGCACAATTCTTTCCATATTTTTGCTTTTAATTTTATCAGTTCCAAGCAGCAAGCAATTTGAGGTCTTTCTTCCTCTGCATTTCTCTCCCCCCTCTCCCCTCCCCTTCCACATTCTTGACTGGAAGGGATCTGTTTCTCCACTGGCTCTGTAAATCTGGGCATTTTAGAGTTAATCAGGACCTGAAAAGAGCAGGATGACATGAGGTTTGCATTAAAGAGTGGTATGTGGACAAGTGGCAAAGGCATGGATTTTGTGGTAATAAAAACACACTGGGTGATATTTTTGTCAGAGGGCCTCACTTCACTGCCTCCAAAATGCAAAAGCATCAGGAAATCAGATTGCTGTCTCTGAACCATGATTGCAGAAGCAGATCAGTGTGCACCTTACTCCCAACTCACTGAATCAAGTGTAGCTGTCTTCTGGCACATCAGAAACTGTCCACGTGCAGTGCTGGTGAGGAAAGCCTGGGGTTCAGCACTGCTTCTGGATCAGCAGGACACCCAGCCCCAAATGGAAGCCAAACTCTCCACCAAAGGGAGCCACTTGTCTTGCCAGTGGTCTGACTTGCCAAAACAAAGAGAAAACAAAAATTACGATGCTGCATCTGTCTGGCGTCATGGGAAGATTTGGTTTTCCTCATGAGTAAAAGCTGTTGTTCTTACTGTTGTTGTTGTTTTCTTGGATTCTGTTATTTCAAACTCACTGAAGTCTCAAAAAACTCTGCAGGCTGTGAAGGACCTGTGTCTGCTGAATCTAGTGGTGGCTGGAAAAGTGTATGAAGATCCTGGAGCTCTGGCTGCACCTTTCCAAAGTCAGAAGATCTTGCTGCAGATCTTCTCAGCTGGCCTCCCTTGGAGCACAGGGCACACGTGCAGCATTCATGGAAGGGGTAGGGAGTGCCTGACTTCCCTCGTGCTCCTTTGCCCCACGTCCCAGCCTTCTGCAGTGGGAAAAGGCTGTCTCTTTGACCCATCCATCCAATTTAGGCCAGCTGTTGACAGAACCCTTTCTCTTCTTCTTTTTTTCTTTTTTTCGTTTGGAGACAATGTGATTTTATCACGCTGCCACCGAGGTACGCTCCCTTTGTCTGGAGCTGGAACTGGGTGCAGAAGAGTCAAAGAGTGAGGGATGAGCAGCAGAGAGACAGTGTAATGACGGGATGTTTCACATGCCTTTGAATTTCTAAGGGGATTAGGCGCTCCCCTGGCGCTTTGACATGGAGCCTATGGCAGCTGCTTTGGCAAAGCCTGCCAGCAGCTACACAAGTATGTCATTTCCCCCCCATTTTCCCAAGGTGCAGAGGACACAACAACTTCTGTTTAGAGAGCAGCAACAAAGAGCGTTTGGAGCTGTCAGAGTCTGTGCGCTCGTGCTCCTCTGCATGCAGGACCACCTCTGAGAACCTGTGCAGAACTTATTGTGCTGTAGTCAGATGCCACCAGCTCTGTGGCTGAAGTGTGATCCTGCAGCGCACACTGAAATGAGTGCCAGAGTCACACAAGTCGGCCTTCACCCGCAGCCTCCACACCTTCTGAAAGAGCTTCTCTGGGTCAAACCTTTTCCCAAGCATCAGCTGAAACAAAATCCTCTGGCTGCTGTAATCCTATCTGCCCCACATACTCCAGAGAGTTCTCTGCACAGCAGAAGTCCTTTTCCTGTGAGCAGGACAGGGACAGCAGGTGTTGTGCTGGTGTCCCTTCAGTGGAATCTTATTACCATTTTGGTTGCTTTTCTCTGTCTAAACAACCATTTGATATGGTTGTTTAGGAGGCTGTGGCTGATGGTGCATTTTTGAGCCAAGGACTGACAGAAATCAGGTGTCTTCACTTTATAAAAGAAGCATTAACCCACAGGTTGAGATCTGCCTGCAGCATCATTGGCAAACATGAAACTTCAGCTTTTCGCAAAATGATTGAAGTTCTTTTCTCATTTCAAAGCAGATACAAGGTTTAAACATTGAACAGTAATGCTAGTGGAGACGCAGCAAAAAAAAAATAAAAGGACTCCCTGAATAGGAAAGCACAAGAGATGGGAGAAAAGGAGGTGCTCCCTCCTGGCTGAAGAAATGGGCAAGGAAAATTACGACAAGGAAGAAGCATCAGTATTCATAGCTGCAGTGAGAGAGTTGAAATGATGGTCAGGGCCTGTCAGTCCCAATACCGCATCCTTGATTCACATGCACTGATTCAGACATTAATTTGGACCTCAGATGTGCATGTCTGACTCCCAGTGAGCCCTCCTGGAGGGCAGGGTGAGAGCAGAAAGCCCCAGAAAGAGTGGGCTCAGCAGTGGTGAGCGCCAACCCTGCCCTCCTTGGCATCCTTGGCATCCGTACCCTTGGGACAGGACCGGGCTTGCTGGTCTCAGGGCAAGACACACAGACCCTCTCACAGGGGCTTCACCCCAGCACCAGAATGCTGTGAGTGTAAATGAAGACTGTCAAAGCCACACTGGCTGGATTTTTTTTGTGGGGGTTCCCCTCCCCCTTCAAGCCTCCTGCCCCCCGCCCCTTCCTGAAACAACCAGCCAATTTAAGAGCACAGTTCAGAGGGAAGGGATTCTTGTTATGCTCATGAATCTCAAAGATTTCCTAAAGGAAGAACAAAGAGAGAAGCAGAAAAGACAGAGAGAGCTGGAAAACCAGGAGCAGGCAGCAGACTTGGAAAGAAATGTCCTCCTTCTCCCCAGCCCAGGAATGCAAACAGGAAGCCGCCAGCAGAATGTTTGGAGTGCGTGCAGCTGCAGTTGGGTCTGAAGACACTGAAAGCTGTGCTGAAAGTATTCAGCCTGCCTCTTACAATGGAGGGGAAACACTTGCTTTGACACTGCATTTGATAACCATTTTGTAGCAGGAGTGCAGACCCTTTCATTTGCAGGGAAAGG
This sequence comes from Melospiza georgiana, assembly GCF_028018845.1. Taxonomy (NCBI): domain Eukaryota; kingdom Metazoa; phylum Chordata; class Aves; order Passeriformes; family Passerellidae; genus Melospiza; species Melospiza georgiana. The sequence goes on along the minus strand of NC_080465.1, from coordinate 5,044,874 downwards.
GAAGACAGCTGTGGCTGTCTTCAGCGAAAGTTGCTATTCTATATGTGAGAGAGTGTGCTTGTTAAAGGAGGACAAAAGGGTGCTTACTGAGGTTCTGCAGGTGGCTTTTGGTTATTAACCAGAGGAGCTCAGCTAGTCCAGAATGTGTTGGGCTGCTCTAATTCCTCCCTAAAGGAATTTCAGTTGCTGCTTGGGTATAACCAGTGCCATTTTGGAGGCTGCACTGTGCATTGCCTGAAACTCTAAGCTGCTGCTTTGGAAGCAGAAGTTTCCTATCTGCTAGATCATTCTTCCATAGCACATGTTTTCCATGTGCGAGTTCTGATTTGGGCAGTTTTGGGGAGGAATAATCTGTAACAGTATCTTCTAATTCATATGTAGATGAACCTCTTTGAGGTACCTGTGGCAAAAAAAAAAAAAAACAAAACAACCAACCTCTTGAATTATGTAAATTGAGATAATTTCTTACAAATTACCTTTCAAACAGGTTGGATCCCTGTCTTAATTCAAACATCTTTAAAATTATCTCACCTAGTTTTCCTCCATTGTTCTTGATCAGCAATTGACCTTGAGCTGGCTTGGTTCTTAAAATAGATCAAATAAGTGTATCGCTTCTTTTGATTATAATACAGGTTCTATTTTATAAAATGCTTGCTGAAATGAGTGTTGCAGGTTCTTTAGCTGCTACCATTTTATTACTACACTTTGAAGCCACCTGAGATTGTGCATGAGACAGAAAATCCATTTCCTAATTACCTGATTTTTTTAACATGTATGTCTGAGAGCTATGAGTTGGTAGTTGGGTACTGGTTATATGTATTAATTTGTCTTCTTGTGGAGCTGATTATCTGGATTATCTCTTCAGGCTCCCACCTTCTGATGGGTCAAATGCAGAAAGTTTGCACCTGCAACACCATTGGAGGCTTTGCTGAAGGCAAGACTTGGGATGTGAGATGATTTTGCAGAAGAACCCTGGGAGACAGCCTTGCCTTTACAAGGACTAATTGCACTATGTGTTTCCTTGTGTCTAACACGCCTGAATTTTAATAAATGAGAAATTATTGTTCCTTGTTAAGTAAGTAGGTAGGGTGGCTAAATATAGAGGAAGTCAGACTGCGGGGAGGTGGGGGGAAGCTCCAGTTTCAATGACTGCGGAGGAGGAACATGCAACAGCAGCACTTCAGAGAGCATCACCCAAGCTATTCCTCAGGTCTGGTTCCTTTGGCTCCGCACAGAGCTCCTCATGTGTCCCCAGACGCTGCCCTCACTCTGGTGCTGCCCCAGTGTTTGTGGCATCACCTTGAGCTCCTTCCTGGTGGGAAACCAGTTTTTGTGATTGCCATCCTGGAGCTGTGAGTGTGAGGTTGACATTTCCACCAGGAAGGACACCGAAGTTAGGGGCAGCCCTGCAGTGAAATTTGTTAAGAGCCATAAGAGATCCCAGGCTGTATGTGGAGAGAAGGATGGGGGTGAGAAAAGGAGATGCGGGAGGGGTGGAACGAGGTTGCATTTTAATCAGCCTTTGGGGGAGCTAAGTAGGGAAGGCTACTGGACACCAGAATGAGACAAAACTACAAAACACCTTGATAAGAGAAGAAAGCCCTGTGTCAGCACAGTTGCCCACAAGGCAAGAGCTGTCAGATCACTGTTTTCTGACACCTTCTGTCTCTTCAACACCTTTTGTGCTGTTTTTCTCTTCTCGTCAAGGTTTGGCTGACAGAGTGAAAAAAAAAAAAAAAAAAAAAAGATTTTTCAGAGCAAATCACAGCCGGAGGAGCTTCCCCAGTTGCAGATTGTTACCCAAGGGAACTCCAGACCTAGATCTCAACCCATTCCTCAGTAAACAGCAAGGGTCTCGTGAGATAGAGATTGCCACTGCCACTTCTTATGCAACAGCACAGATGTTGATTCATGGCTCCTGTCTGTGCTCCAGTGCAAAGCTCACCCGTCAGCAGCAAGATGTTTGGAGAAGGGAATTTGTCTGGGGCTCTCAGTAACCACAGCCATGAGCTATCATCCTTGCAATACAGGTTAAGAAAAGAAACAAAGTGCTTGCAATTACTGTACGAAAAACAGCGAACTTGGCCAGTTTTGACAGTGAACTGGGAAAGGTGACTAAGGCTCAAAGGAGGTTTAACACCTGAGTTATCTTTTGAGACCTTTCGGAGGGAATCTGATTTTTAAAACAAATAGTGCAGCGCTCTGCAGAACTGATGAAAACTGCTTTCCTATTTTTCTCATTCATGTGAATTGTCTCATGATCAACCTGCAATTTTTCCTCGTAGGGGCGCACATCTGGGTATATCTTTTACCTTGTGACCTATTTTCTTTAAATGTGAGAAAATGTAATATCTGCAAAACCTTTACCCCTCCCCCTGACAATGTGATTGAAATCGATTGACTGATTCAAAAGCAATTAGGTGGGGCTGACAGACAGACAGCACACAAGTTTTCTTCTGCAAGAAATGAGGTCAAAAACTCCATGGCCCTTCGAGATATCCTAAGGCCAGTATCAATAAAATTATATTTCAGATGTGAGGAAGGGCTTGCATGTCTGATACCTTGCCCTTCTTATCCCCCAAATCTATCAGGTGGTCTAATAAAAGATATTGCCTCTTCCTACAAACCTTTCCTCTCTCTATAAAATGGGGAGTACAAAATCTCTGGTCCCCTGGGAGTACTTATGTTGTGTATCCCCCTTTTCTGTAACAGAGGTTTTATTTTCCTCTGGTTTGCTCTGGTTTCAGAGCAGTGCCTTGCTGCCCTGAATGCTGGGAGTACCAGGGGTATACCAAACCAGCCATTTGCTGGTTGCTATTCTCATCAACACCACTATATTCCCCACAAGGTGGTGGGCAACATCAGATTTTCTCTGGGGGGAATAATTTCTTTTCTTCTCCTTATAAACAAATATAATCTGAGCCCGGCTCTCTGTCTTGGAAGGCTTCCAGAACAAGGTGATATGCTCTTTTTGGGATAAGCATGTTTCACTGGTTGACAGCCACCACAAGAGCAGCATCTGAAAAAGAAGGCTACAGCAATTCCCTGCGTGGCAGGAGTCGCTGGGTGATGTTCTCTGACCTGTGTTATGCAAGAAGTCAGACTGGATGATCAGAGCAGTCCCTTCTGGCCTCAAAATCTATGAATCTGTGTTCTGATTACACATCTGAGAATGTGCAAGCCAAGTTGAAAGTGGTGATTTATTGGATGCTAGCTACAGGCAGCTTCTTGTTTCTGAGTAAGCAACTGCTTTTAAAAGGGTCCCTGTAGCTCGGTGGGGCACAGACAGCTGTCAGCTCTTTTGGGGAAGAGAACTCGCCCGTCTATTTCTGTAAAGCACATTTTAAATTTACAGCTCTGTGCAAGTGCTGTTTTACAATAAAGATTGACCCTTTCTGGAGATGGCTTTGTGGTTGATTTATAGGTATATCCCCAGTAGGGCTGCTTTGGGAGGAGGCCAAGGTGGGTGAGATCCATCTTTTCTCTCCCGCCTTGTGCATCAACTCATATATGAAAGCATCCTGGGCTGGCTGGTGTGAGTTTTGTTGTTGCATCCTGCAGAGGACTGTTTGAGTCTCAGTGAAACAGATGATGTGTCAACAGCCCTTAAGAGGCTTGTCTTCCTACTGTTGTTTCATTTTGCTTCCAAAGACGTCACATGCAGAGCAGAAGATTCCTGCAGCAGCTGGGAGCCACTTTAAAGACACCAAGACACTCTAAAGACACCAAGACACTCTAAAGACACCAAGACACTCTAAAGACACCAAGCTGCAACATCTTGGAACAAAGGAGCCCCAGTAGTGCCCTCAGATGGCTGGACGGGGCAGGATGCACCTCAGATGTTCTCTGAGAGCTGGGATCCTTTAAAACACTGGGGAAGGAAGAGCAGAAAAAAGGCCTTGGTGTGTTGATGAGCTGGTGGTGATGGACTTGGGAGAGGTGGTTCCATGAGCAGACATGGAGGATTTTAACAGAATTTTAAATTCAGAGCACTGATAGGATGTCAAACAGCATCTGCTGGTCCTGTGGCTCACCTCAAAAGACACATTGGTCAGATTTGAAGCAACAGAGACTATCAGAAGCCTCTGTAAAACCAATAATGGAACGAGGAACTGGCCCTCATAAAATATTTCTCTCTTGAATCTCTGGTGAGATATTTCTTTTAATGGTGGAAATGTAGGGCTGCATTATTATTATCATTATTACTGTTATATAAAATACGTGGTGACAACAGATAAACATCAACGACTAAAGAGCTCTGCATATTCAAGAGTGTTAGGTTTTAGTTCTGGAAACCACACTTAAATCAATTATGGCAATACTGCACTTTATTAAAACAGTTAAATCTGCCCTAACAATGAAACTGTCATTTTGAATTAGAAGAGCAACCTACTAACTTGTAAAATATGTAAATATCAAGGCAACCATATTTCTAGGTATATACATTACTTTTATTTACAGTACTTCCTTAATTGCGAGGATTAACTGAGTAGAGACTGCACTCTAAATGGTCCCACAATTATTAAAATGCATGTTTACATTTGCTTAAATTGTGCAAAAGTAATTTAGAAGATGAATTTCAAGAAATATTGAGGAAATCTGCATACAGAGAATGTAATTATTATTGATATTTGCATAACTTCCCTTTCCACTTTCATGCACTATTACAAACCACACAGAACATGACTAAAGAAATTATTAGAGAGGCTGCTGTAGTACAAATATGGATTCATCAATAAATGTTCAGGCTTCTAGGCGAAAAACAAACTACATGTCTGTGGAGAAGAAATATTACATTTTATTTAGATAGTTATTTGGAATGGGATCTGCACAGATAAATCTATACTCAGAATATAGCAGTCTGTTATGACAGAGATGAATGCTGTTGAAAAGAACAAGTAAAATACAGAAAAATAATTCCAAATGCCAATGGAAGGCAGCACAAGGGTTGGGAGATATGCGAGGCAGATGTGCTCCAGGTGTGGGGATCAGAATTGCCCCACAGCAAGCTGAGTTTTTCACTCCAGCAGTGATGAAAAGGTCCTGATTCAGAGGTGCTAAGCAAAGCAGGAGTAGACTCCAAGTGCAACAGCAAAAATCCCCATCAGGGCCTGTTTGAAAACAAGAAGGTCCTGGTGGTATCTGTGATCTCAAATACTGATGCACAACTGTGTGTCTCCTGCAGCCAAGAAGCTGCTCTGAACTGTGTTCAGTGGAAAACAAACTCCAGCTGCCACCCAAGGGCATGTGGAACGGGGAGTTTTGTGCATTTCTGGAAGAAAGGAAAAAAAAAAAGTAAGGAGAAAAAAAGAAAAAAGTGAACTGGGAGTAAAACGAACCAAGAATGAAACGACAGAAACGATTAGTGGAGTGCTCTCTGGAAGCAGCAGCTATGCCCTATATTAGGTTTCCAAAAGAGGCCAGTGATTACTGACTAATTGTCCTTCAGCTTCTGCAAATCAGGACACTTTGAAAGTGGCATGGAGAGGTGTTTTTGGGTACCTTGGTGGACACATTCCTACCTGAGCTGCAGGAAAGAGCTGAGAATCCCCCAAGACCTTGCAGTGGTGAGGCTGACAAGTGCCCATGCACAGAGAAGGACCCTGTGTGTGTGTATTTGTGTTTATGTGCTGTGTCTAGTGAGACAAGCAATAGAAAAGAGGAGCCTTGTCAAGATTATCTGTCATGAGATAGGAGAAACCCATGTATCACTCATCCTGAAGGCTGTGCACCAAGGAGCAGGAGAACCTCGCACTCCCCTGACAATGAAAATAATGAAGTCAGATTATCCAAGGAAACTGTGAGTTTGCCTTACCCACAAACTTCAGCCCCAGGGAGGGAAGAAGAATTATCAGAAAGGTCACTCTGAGCAGTCAGAGTCAAGGACAGAGCTGAACAGCTCCTGAGACCCATAAGGAGCAAACACAGAGCTCACAAGGAGGGGGGGAAGTGGAATGAGTTGAAGGGAAATAAATAACAACATGAAAAAAAAAAAAAATTAATGCTGCTGAGGAAGCATAGGAGACATTTCTCTCCATGTTGTGAAGACCTACAATGGCATGCTGATAGGATCCCCAGAGAGAGCACATCATCTACAACTATGCAGCACTGCACATGCTGGTACTACTAATAAAAGAGAATGGTTCAGATCACAGAAATTAATTAGTTTGGAACTGCAACCACCAGGAAGAGAGCATGCACACAGCAGCATCCCAAAGTGTGTTCTTATTAACGATTCTCTGTCTGGTGTGCTGTTGACAGAATTCTGTCTGTCTCAACAAAACTCTGGAAGCAGCTTTAAACTTCAGGCCCCCATCAAACAGCAAGCGGTCTCCCGGCAGCATGCCTGCATGGAAGCTAGTAAATCCAGCAAATAAGGACTCGACAGCATCTCCTGCTGTCACAAGGAAAGCTTCAGCTTCTGTGCTGGAAATGTCCCTTCTCCTTGAGGGGCCATCACTTTGCAAGCACTTACCATGCCTGAAAAGCAGAGCTGTGCTGCTAGTTCTCAACGCCGCGACTCCTGCCCTCCTAATCAAAGCCATCTGTGGAGGGGAAGGGGCTTGGGAGCCTCCAGCACCCTGCAGGATGGAGCCGTGCTCCTCACAGACTTCCTCGCTGTGGAGAGCGTGCTTTCCCCCGTGCTGAGAGGCAGAACAAAGGCTTGCATGCATTTTCCTTACCTACCCTTCATGCAAGAGGGGGCTCGGCTCTCCGAGGTCCGGAGCTCATTTAGAGGCACCTCGGTAGTTCAGAGTTCCCATGTCCAATACTTCATCAGGCACAATTTACTGCAGTGAGATGTGATATACAGCAGGGCCATTTCATCTCCCAGAACTTTAGAGAGGGGGGTCTGTGTTTTAGCATCTACCAGTTTTATCTCTGCCATCTGAATCTCATTTCCAGGATAACCAAGGGTCCTTCTAATTACTGCTCTGGTGAATGTATATTGCTCCAAGCCCTTGTGATTTGGCTGAAAACTGGGGAAATGCAGACTGATGTTATTAGTCATTTCTTCAGGGGAAACCCACTGGCACAAAGTGAAAAGCCATAATAAAGCTGTATCGATCTGACTACCTATCTGGCTACCTTGTAGAACTGTAGAGTTTGAATAATATGCCTGAACTACTTAGAAATTTTAGGACAGCAAGGTCTTATAATGGTTCTTGCTGTCCTAAAATTTCTGAGAGCCTAAGATGATGGCTGGCAGCAAGTTCTTATTCAAACACCAGAGAGGACAACAGTATTTTGTACAGCTATCCATGCCTTGTCCCTGTGCCAGAACACACATTATGGGTCATGATGCAGGACCTCTGATGCTCCAGGCATTTGCTGCTGCTGTGGTTCAGTGACCACGAAATACAAGGGGTCTGCTCCAGCCCTGCCACTGATTTGCCACGTGATTTTGGGCATGCTGTGTCCCCTGCCTCAGTTTCCACACATAGCATGCAACGTTTTCAAATCAATTACCCATGACAGTGAAACTAGAAAGAACACAGCATTGATTGCTCTTCTCCCCCCTCTCCCCGTTGGACATGAGGGTTGTGATTTATCTGTTACATTGGAGTATGTATCTGTGCAGCACTCAGTGTCTTGTAAATACTCATTAATATCCTAGAAAAGCCCCCATGAGGTTGGTGGAGCAATATAGCTCTCATTCTGCATTTGAATCACAGTGATATGAAAGACCAAAGGACACATTTTAAAAGCAATCTTTTGTCTTTGTATCTACCTTTATTTGCATCAATCTGCTTTTTAAAAGCAGGCAAGATGGAGATTCCACAACCTCCACAGACAATCCTCCCCAGTCCTTAACTATTCTTACCATCAGAAAGCTCCCCTTGATGTCTGCCTGATCTAAATCTTCTTTGCTGCATTTTAAGTCCTCGGGTGTGTGGGGAAGCATTTGAATCTTTCTTTTCTGCAGCAACTCAAGTGTATGAAAGGATTACCTTCATGACTCACCACAGATTTGTCTTTTCAGAACAATCCTAACTCATCTGGTCTTTCTGTCTTAGACATGTTTTTAAGATTTTCAATCATGCTGCCATTTCTCTAGGGGGATTTATGTCTCTCTTCAAGTGCGATGTCCAAAGCTGGACACATAATTTCTGAATACAGCCCAGGATGCCATCAGCCTTCTTGGCCACCTGGGCACCCCTGGGCTGTGTCCGACTGCTGGCACAGCGCCCCCGGGGCCTGTCCCAGCCCCTTTCCCCCAGCCTGGAGCTCCACGGGGCTGTTGTGAGCCCAGGGCAGGACCCAGCACTGCCCCTGGCTGTCCCTCAGCCCATGGATCCGGGCTGGCCAGAGCCCTCTGCAGAGCCCTCCTGCCCTCCAGCGCATCCACATCCCACCCAGGCTGGTGCTGTCAGGAGCTGCCTGAGGGGCCTGGATCCCCCCTTTGGTGAGGATGTCAAACAGGCCTGGCCAGCCCTGATCCCATGGGATCTTCACTCCACTCTGTATTCCAACTCAGGGTTTTTGGAGAACTGGTTGTACTTTTACAGACAGATCCAAAGAAGGCATTAAGTGCCCCAGCTTTTTCTGCACTTTTGGTCACTGTTTTCAGCTGCATCCAATGAATGATGGAGATTCTCCTTAGTAGTCATTTTGCTGATGGTGTATTTTTAGAAACATTTTTATTATCTTTTACAGCAGTAGCCTGATTAAGTTCCAGTTGGGCATTGGCCCTTTTAATTTTTTATCTCTGTGTAATAACCTCATAACATCCCTATTGTCCTCTTGAGTGGCCTGATCCTTCTTCCAAATGTGACAAACTTTCCTTTTTAACCTGACTTCTAGACCCAGCTCTCTGTTCAGCCAGGTCAGTCCTCCCCACTGTCTCATCTTTTGGCACATGAGGATGGTCTGCTCTCGAGCCTTTATAACTTCCTTTGTGGAGAACATCCAGTGTTCCTGGACTCCTTTATCCTTCAGGATGGTCTCTCAAAGGATTCTGTCAGCCATTCACCAACCAGGCCAACATCTTCCCTCCAGAAGCCCAAGGCGGCAACTCTACTGAATCCCTCCTTACTTTGGGAATCAAAACCTCTCTCATTTAATGGTCACTTTGCCCAAGATGGCCTCAAGTTCTCTCACCACCCACCCGCCCTTCTCTGCTCCTGAACAACAAATCCAACAGTGCCCACCTTCCCTCGCTCACCAGCTGTGTCAGGAACTTCTCCGCCACACACTTCAGGAGCCTCCTAGACTGTTTTTCTCCGCTGTGTTGAATTTCCAGCAGTCACATGGTCACTTCATCTTCTCCTCCATCCTGGCTGGGCGTTCTGTAGCAGATTCCCACCACATCTGCCTTGTTGGCCTTCTCCCTTATTCCTGTGCACAAACCATTAGCCCTGTTGGCTTCCAGCACTTTCTCTTTGTAGCCCAGGCTGCATTCATTGGTGCAGACCATTTCCAGATGTTTCCACGGCTTTTAAGACGTCAATAACCCTTGTGTGTTTGACACCACATGGATCTCCATCCCCTGCCTTCACTGAGACAACAGATTAAAGGATTTGCCTGGCACAACAAGACACCTCTGGAGTCAGAGCCCTGCAGAATCCTCTTTGAAACATTTTTAGATTTAATTGCTGATAATTATTGTTTCGGTATGATTTCAAACCACTTTGTACTCACAGAACAGTTTTATTTAGATGCTTTTAGATTATGTATTAGGATGTCTTCCTAGATAAAGTCAAAAGCCTTACTGAATTTGATTTAGATGAAGCCTACTATCTCCATCCACATGAGGTCTGTTTCTCTGTCAGAGTTAGAAATTAGGTTGTTTAGACATGATTTGCTCTTCATGTTGATTCCCTGGATTTGCCACATGGTTGCAGAGGACCTCTGTACAGAAGAATGAAGCAAAAAGACATTGAGTAGTGCCACCTGACAATATCTTTCTTTCCCCGTTGACTAGCAGACCAAGACTTCCCTTTTTGGAGTTTTGTAAGGTTTTTGTTAGGGTCTTTTCTGTACGGAGGAAATGTGTCATTTTAGTTATTCTTCTTTCCTGTTGGCATCACCCTTTTCTGTTTGATATTTTTTGGTCCTGTGTCTTCACAATGTTCTTTTGTGTTTGTCTTTGCAATTGGACCTAGTTTTTACCTCCTTCATTACTTTTTCCCATGTTCTTCATAAAAACGCAGCAGTTGTGGTGCAAACAGATTTGTCTCTCCTGCATTTTCTCTTCCTCCTCAATTGTGGAGCAAGGAGTGCTTGTGTTGTTATTATTGCCTGGTCTCCCTTTTTTCCGTCAGCTTGTCACCCCTGGGATATCACCCACCTGTTGCATTTGCTGATGATTCTCTTCTTGAATTCTTGTGGCGCTTTTTTGGGGTTTTTTTTATTTTATTTTTGGGTTGGTTTTTTTTTATGTTCTCTGTACCCTTTCTCTGGGATAAAATTAAAATTCCTCCCTGTCAGCAAAGAATGAAGCACATTGGTTTTAATAGTGAGACTAATTCATCATCAAACAGGCCAACTCTTACCATGATGAGAATTTTCCATCTCTTTCAAAACAGAGTTTTACTGGGAAAATGTAGGCCAAATGCACAAAGTATGGTGTCTCCTCACTTTTGAAAATCTGTATTTGTGAAGAAAAGTTTACACAGATATTTTCTGGTCATTTCACAAGAAAAAAAAGCAGCAGAGCCAGCAATAGAACCAAATCCCTGTGGCCTGCTGCAGTGTCAAAACCATGGATTCATCCATCATTGCTCTCTAAATTACATTTTTGTGACTTAAGAGAATGTAGACTTCCCTTCAGTTGAAGGAAATGGTAGATTCACTAAACAATCACACAAAAGTAAGTAGTCCACAGACTGATAGGGAACTCTGATGGTCTGGCATGGGAAGAGTCTCCTTTGGAATCTGATGCAGCAAAATCCATCAAAGGTAATTCAGAAGTTGCTTTAAATTTTGCAGGTAAAACATGGACTCTGGGGCAAGATGAATTTCCAAATCCCTTTTAGAACCTTCACAAAGAGCACAAATGATGGTTTGTTAAATCTATGCTGTATGTTTAATACATCTGTTCTGTTGTTTAAGTAAAGAAAAGCCATGTGCTTCATTGTGAGGGCTTGCATGGATCCATGTCTCTGTTTTTGCTTTCTTATCTTTACTGAAATCAAACCAGACGGCACTAATCCTTCAAACAAATTATAATTTATTTCTCCATGTTCAAAGTACGAGGATTCCTTGGTTTCCCTCACACTGATGAATTAGATGATTTTAATTGAAAAAGGAATGGTTTAAGCATAAGACAATTAAATAGATGCCTGCTATAGTTACCACATTGGTATGCTCCCTTTGGCTGGTTTGAGCACACATTTCCTCCACTGAAGTCAGAGCTGCCCATACAATCTGATTTCTATACCCCTTCCTACATTCTGTGAGTTTCTGCAGAAATCTGTGCCTATGTCCCCTTTCTGACCTCATGCTGATGTAATTCTGCTGATTTTCAATGAAATTACATCGGTGTTAAATCGCCAGCTTTATTTGGGTTGTTTGCTGAGATCCGTGTGGAACGGGTCATTTAAAAGGTCATGCATTCTTCTTGTATGAAAACAGTGAGTGCTTTTGGGGGGAAAAAAAAAGAGAAAATTTCTTTTTTCTTCCATGTTTTATCGGTCTAACACCTACTTTTTGGGTGTGGCAACAATATAAATAAATGTTGCTATTCTTGGGAGCAGCTACTAGAAAAACTAAATTTCTTCTGAGAGTTTTTGAAACCCTGCATTTTGCTACGTGTCACTTCCAGAGAGGGCAGAGGATTGGAGACATTTGCAGAAGAGGGAGCATTCCAAAATGCTCATCACTGACCTGCATTTCCCTTCTGTGGAGCAAAAATTAAATTCTCATGAGCTTCAGTGAGACCCAGTGGACTGTGCCTCCTCTTCTAGTCACTGTGGCTGAAGGAACAATTGCCTGTGGTGCAGGAGATGATATCCGTGAGCTTGTACATTTGCATGAGAGAAACCTGGATCATTGCACCCACCTCAGTGTTGCTACCACCATTTCCGAGGCTGTAATGGTTATTTGAGGCTGCAGCTTTGAGGGAGCCATACCATGCTAAATGTGTTACACATCAGTGGAGCTGCATTTTTGCAGGAGGTTTTGCTGATATGTCGGCACCTGGTGCCAGAAGATACAGGACCTTTGCTGTGTCTCAACCACCTGGGCCTGAAACTCTGTGACAACATCTGAAAAACACAATTTCTTATATTCCTGCTAACGATTAATGCTGTATGTCTAGTATTATTTTAAAACTGCTTGTTCATTAGTTCTTCCAAGAAATGGGCAGAGAAGATGGATGTGATTTCTAATGTCTCAAGTAACAGAACTCTTCTTTCCCCTTCTTGTGTTGCTGCTGCTGTCAATTTAACTGCTCTTATGACACAGCTTGAGTTTTTGCTTCATTTTCTTCTTCCTTGTCCTAGTTTTGGGCCAAACTTGAGAGAATTCACTGATCTGGTGTTAAAAAAAGCCCCAAAACAAAACAGGAAACAGACAATAAACTCGGGCTAAAAAGAAGAATGCCTCCAAAGCAATGAATAATTTCTGCATACCCTCACTGCCAAGGATTGAAATGTATCTACAAGACAATATCCCTGGAATCTGGGGACTCAAGGAATTGCATTAGGGACATACAAAAGCAGTTGAGCTGTGTGCACTGAAGTGACCAGAATGAGGACAAATGGTGTCAATGTAGCTAAAAGATAATTTACTGAGTCAATTTTGTTTGGTTGTAGATGGATGCAGTTAGTTGAGACATACACTGAAGATGTCAGCAGAGCACCTACAGGGCCTTTCCTACTCGTGCTCACAGATTTTTAGTTGTTTATTTAATTACAGTGCTGCTGATCTCCAGTGCAGGGAGAGGACCAGCAAGAAATTAACAGAAGATTTACCTTTTCATCAGGAAACAAACCCAAAGGAGGAGAGCTAAAGCTGGCCAGACTTCGAGTGAATCACTTGGTGCTCTGCCTCCCAGAATGACTCCTCTCAGGAGCTCAGGAGTCCCTACAAGCATGGATGGAGCCCCCAGGAAGGACATTTGCCTGACCTAACTCTCACACCTGTCGAGAACCTCCAGCTGCCCAACTTTTAAAAGGTGAGGCCAAGACTCTGACTGTCAGAGGAGAATCTCTGGCTGACCAGAGGCTCATCTGGAGCTCCTTGCCCTTGGCAGTGGCTTGAGTGGATCAGGGAAGAGCCTGGCAGGTCTGTGGGTGTCTGGTGGTCTCACAGACAGCATCTGCTTTGTGGTTCTGCTGCTCAGTGAGTGATTGCTTCCTGTTGTACAGGGGTTTGGACTCATTGGGATCAAAGGCTGGAAGGGATCTCACAAGGTCATCCAGTGCAATCTCCTGCTCTGATGTCCCAGAAACCTGATCAGAGAGTTTAAGCTCTCTTCTTTTCCAGTACAAGAAGAAAATTTGGTGCTCTACAGGCAAATATGAAGCTCATAGAATTAGTTTGAAGGATTCTCCACTACACCTATCATGATAGTTATAGATCTGAAGTTATGTTAGATATAGATCTCAAATCTATTGTATATAATACATATCACATAATATATATTATATTATATTATATTATATTATATTATATTATATTATATTATATTATATTATATTATATTATATTATATTATATTATATTATATTATATTATATTATATCATATCATATCATATCATATCATATCATATCATATCATATTATATTATATTATATTATATTATATTATATTATATTATATTATATTATATTATATTATATTATATTTATTATATTATATTTTATTATATTATATTATATTATATTATATTTATTATATTATATTTATTATATTATATTTATTATATTTATTATTATATACTTGATATTTTTAATTATTTATTTATTAATATATATTTTTATGTGTACATAAAAAACATTGTTAGAGAACCCCGTGAGGGTGCTCTAGAGTACTTGAGGCATTTTTCCTTCTGGAAAAAAAATTTCTCTGTTAAAAGTTCTTTGCTATTCAGTATCAAATTAACTTTCTGTGGAGCTGCCCTGACACTCACTGCATGATTTAGAGCTTTTAGAAGCTCATGTTATCATTGTGTATTGAGTTAATTGTGGTCTGCTCCAGCTAGGCTCCATAATGTAGGTGGCTTCTTTGCATCACTTCAGCTGTTCTTCCAAAATATTCAGATGGAGAACTAAAGATCATTTTTCCTTACAAATGCCTCACTCAAGGAGACCATGACTTCCTTGATTAAGGCAGCAAGGATTTTCCCTGGCATATGTACATAATTTGTATTTTACTCCTGGATGGGTTTTTTTGCTTCTGCTGAGCTTGAAAGTTCATTAGAACGAGGATTGTCTCTTCCAGGTCTATTAGCACAGTGAAGCCATGATTTATGAATGCAGGAAGACATCCTCCTGTCTTAGATGGCATGGCCCAGCGTGGTGCTCATCAGCCCATCTGATCGCCAGGTGACTGCTTGCTGGATTGGTAATCTGACTGTGAGAACATGACAAAACATGAGGTTTGTGTGGTCGAGCTCTGTGAGGAATTTTCGTTGTTGTAAATTTCATCCTGAGTATCTCTGGGCTTCTCAGAAAGGTTTAGGTGGCAAAGCAGACATCAGTCAGTTCTCACTCTGCCTCTTCTCGGACCTGCCATGAAGCTCCTAACAATCACTGCATTCTCGATTTTAAACAAAAGATGTGTCTTGCAGTTCCTTACACTTGGCTGTCCTGATTTGTTGTTATCAAAGAATGTATCACAACTACTTCTTCTCCTTCTTCTTTTTTTTTGCCTTGGGTTGCACTTTCTCTCTTGATTAAACACGATGTTTTCTGCTTATGTTCATTTTCTGACCTCTCCTAGCTTCTGATCATGTCCCTGCTGAGTCTATGCCTCTGTTATCATACTCTGTAATGCTGTGGACACCTGCTAAGACTGAAAAAAAAAGCACCATTTTTCAGCTGAAACAATTCCCTAGCAGACTGTGATTCCAAGAGGTAAGCCGTGGAATTTGAATTTTTCCCACTGGGTGTTTAAAGTGCTCAGCACAAGTAACTTGCTGTCTAAGCTAACCTGTCAATACTGAGGCATGTCAGCTGACATTTGAGCAGCTTTCTCTCCAACTGGTTTGTTAGGTTTAAAATAATGCTGTCTTTCTTCAGAGCTGAGGGATCCAGGCAGACCCAGATTTGATCATATTCCTTATAGAATCATAGCAATGGTTTGGTTTGAAAGGGACCACAGGGATCACCTGGTTCCAACCCTCCCTGCCATGGGCAAGGACACCTTCCACCAGACCAGGTGTCAAATTCCAGTGAGAGACAACCGAGAAACACATTTTAAGAAGTTGAATGAACATTTTCTGGAAATTGGACGTTATCTTATTTAGGTGTGATTAAAACACAGATTTAGGTTAGGCAGGAGGATTAAAAGGCTTCTAAGGAATTCTTCCCAGCCCTATTTTCTCTTCTAGCCCCTTTCACATTATTTGAAAGTTTTTTCCTCTCCACTTCCTGTTTGTCAAAGGACTTGCATCTGTGTCTATATAAAATGTGTTTCTTCCCTTTCATTTATGCTCATTTGATCTTTGAAAGTGATAGTCACATTCTCATATGTAACTGCTTACATTCAGCTGTCCCAAAATCAGTTCTCTCTCAAAAATTGGTCCTATGGGTAAAGAATTCAGCCTAGTTTTCATGGTTTTGTTTTGTTTGTTTGTTTTTTTTTTCTGATTAATTATTAGTAATTTTCCATTTCAAACACTTCACTTCTACAAATCATTTAGCTGAACTACACAGGGTAAAACATTCTAAGGATTTCTGCACAGCACTTTGATATGGAAGGCACAGCTGTAACTGCAAGATTTGCTCAAGCTGAAGAATTGTGACATGAAATTTTAGTATTTCTTTCACCAGGTTATCTAAATAAGATGAGGAGGTGGGCATTAAGAAATGTGACTGCAACTCAACAGCAAGTTCATCTCCAGCATAGAAAAAGGTCACCTATTTATTCATGCTTTATACCCCAAATTGTTTATATAATGAGTCAAAAACCAAACCAACCAAACAAAAAAACCCAACTGTATTAGTTTACATTTAAGACTGGAAATCAAAACATTAGGTTTTCCAGGCTCTACACATTCTGTCCAGCATTCCAGCCCCTGAAGGAGCTTTGAATGCAGTGAAATTAGACCTTCTAAAGCAGAACAGAAGACTTCCACAATTTAATTTCCTATGAAGTACTATGATACCTTATTGGTATTTGTGCTGTATAGTGATTTCACTATATTTTGATTTCAAAACAGACTAATTTCCCAGAAACTTGAAGGATCTAGAATACCACACACAGCTGCAAGGCTAGCTCTCCTTTCCTTTACCCCTAAACCAAACCTAGTTTCCTCTGAATTGTCAGTTTCAGTACAATTTTGCTCAGAATTTTTGTTTATAATCTCTTTGCTTTCATTATCCCAATACCTTTGGGGAACTAATTTTATAGTGGAAAATGAGACATAGGGATTGGACAAAATAGAGAAAAAACATCAATGAAATGCAAAAATATGGAATAAAACCATAACTAAAAAATATTGCAGCATCTTTGTCTGAAAGCTGGGAAACACTGGATTGAAAAGCAGCGCTCCTTTGCTGATGTGACTTTATCCCTACTTTTTATTTTTCCTTGAAAAATAGACAGAATGAGAAAAAACAATTAGCTGCAGACCTGTAGATAGTAAGTAATTAGGTTAAATTTTACTCTTGATATGTACTACAGAGTCTCACAGAGGAATTGAACCATGAAACTGAACTGCATGTCCATAGTGAGCTCCTTTCTGAAGACAGTCTATCTTTTTTTTTTTATTTTTTTTAAATATTGTTATCACTGAAAATTTCCATATGTCTTATCTACACAGAATCCTTGAAAGGATGTTTATAGACATCCTCTGGGATAGGGGACGTGTCAGATTGACATTAAAATACCCCGTTGCAAAAAGCTCAGCGGTTAAAATATATTGAAGCAGGTGGCAGAGCTCTCACTACACCAAACAGAAAACAAGGAAATTTTTTCCTTCCTGCTCTGGAAGGAGCAGAGACGATCCTGTTCTCCCCACTGATGCTCCTGCCTGTGCTGAAGGCCCGTGTCAATCCCTCCACCCCTCGGAAGCCTGAACTGCGTCATCTCTGATCGGGTATTATCGCTAATTTGAGATCATAACTGAGCAGTGTGCTCTCAGGGCTGACACAAAACATTTGGAGCCCATATGGGAGAGCCTGCCTTGCCTCACGGTGCTCTATAAAAACCAACACGAGCTTCCTAAAGCAGAGCAGCAGAAGCCTGGGCATGCAGCACGACATTCCCATCCTTCGGAGCCAGTCAGCTCTCCACGAAGACCCTGCCCACTTCTCGTCTGTGCTGCCCTGCCCTTTGCTGAGCTCCTGGATCATCTCTGTCTGTGTTAACTGCTACTGGCCCCCAAAGGTGTATTTGCTAAAAATAGCAGTGGAGACAGTTGACTGGAGAAAACTGAGCGTTCCACATGCTGACCTGTACTCCAGATCTCCTTTATTTTGTTTCTATAGATAGCAATATTCTGTATTTTTGCTCATAAATAGCAGGTTCTAGTAAAATAAAGATTATTTTTCAGTAACATAAAGATTATTTATCACTTTGAGTTCCTTTGGGTTTTTCCTGGGATACACATGTCTCTTTTTTCGACAGCTAATTATTTTTTTAAGTGCAATAATAATGAAAAAGGATGCAAATCATTTTTCTAGCCTTTAAAAAAACCAGAGAACTGTATTTCAGTTACCATACCTTGGGGATAAACATTCAAATGAAATTTAAACATGCAATTTTGCATGAAATTTTTTCTTTACATACTCAATTATATGTTCTCTACTAAACAGAATTTTGACTTTACCTCCACAATCAATTTGGTCTTCCAGAGTGTTAGTCAGTAGAATAAAAATAAGCAAGACATGTGTATATTTATATGCGATAAAGCAAGCTGGTGAACAAAACCAAGTAGTCTAAGCGATACATCCTGCATTACTTTTGGCTCTTTCACCAGCTGCCTTTACAAATTAAGTGGAAAACTCTGCCATCCTGACACCCTGGCGTTTTTGCATTCACTTTGCAAAGGTGTAGATAACAGTGGGTGCACAGCAAATGAGAATGGTGTTTGCATGGCTTCTCCATGTTCTTGTGTTTTACCGGAGTATCAGGCTGGGTGGACACATTAAAATAAAACACAATGCATGTTTAGATTAAATTTGCCTCTATCATGAATCCCAGCCCTGCCGTTATCACCTCCCAGAAGGATGCTGCTTTATCAGCCTCTCATTAAACGTGAGCAGTTATTCCGTGTCTCCCCATTACTGCCTACATTTTAATTTTCCATATTCCCCTTGTGCTGCAGACAACTCATGGGCTACACGCCTGTGCGCGGTGGCATTTCCTGATCTTGCAGCCTGATCTGCTGGCCCGCAGAGCATCCCTTGATTTGTGGCTGCACATTACCTCCAGGCTCACTCATTCTCTCAGTTTGGAGAGGAAAGCAGTGATTTTGTGCAACCTAGAGGTGTTTCACCAGGGATGCATTTGCTCCATCAAGCTGTGGGTTATAATGGCAGCTGACCCCTGCACGTTGCAGGAGGCCTCCCCCTGGATGAATCCCATTCTCTGGATTGGCAGTTTTCCTCCTTTGGAACAAAGTGCTGGCACGCAGGATTCGCTGTCGCGCTGATAATTTAGTAAACAGCGAAATTAAATCTTCTGACGGTCTCCTGCAGGAATTTCATTAACTGTAGGCCTGATTGAAGAACTTCATTGCAACTACAGCACAGGGATGCTGTTTAGCTGCCCTATGGAAAACATGCTCTCCACTTCCTTTGCTGGTAGGATGGTCTGTTCCCCACAGGTTTGCCTCTGCTTCCCATCTCTTTGGCAGGGGGTGTTTGTTCTCCCCAGGACTTTGAACTCCTAACAGATAACAAGAATTGGGTATTTATCCTCCATGTAAGTGTTGTAGAAGGGCACTGTTCACCATCATGGTGCACTGAAATGTGTACAGGGAGTTCAGATATGTCTGTCTGTGTAATAGAAGTCGTGCTTTGCAAACCATAACTAGCTTGGTACAAGTGAAACAGTTTCAGAAGCTTTAGATCCACCAAAAAGAAAAGCCCAACTGCAAAGAATCACTTGAAAACTCAAGCAATGAAGGGAAAAAGCAAAAAAACAAAGAGAGGAAGGTCAGGAATGAGCTC
Organism: Melospiza georgiana; assembly: GCF_028018845.1. Lineage (NCBI taxonomy): Eukaryota > Metazoa > Chordata > Aves > Passeriformes > Passerellidae > Melospiza > Melospiza georgiana. The sequence continues at coordinate 5,025,585 of NC_080465.1, read as the reverse complement.
CATAGCGCTGCTAAAATGCTTATGGCTGGTGGGGAGAAAGCTATGAAACAATAAGGAAATTGGTAGGTTTGTAAGGCAGGAGTAGAATCAAAGGATGGATATTTTTCATGGCCTGAAAAGGCAGGGTATTGTCAATGGTGGTTTGGGAGAGGCTGCACTGTACGTGAATATTCAGGAAATGTTCTGAGACACATTTTAAGATTTCAGAGAAGAGAGCAATCAGTGTGGTTAATCTGGGCATAATCCATGTGGAGGCTGTGGTTTAAAAAACAAAGATTGCCAAGAATAGGATCCGCAATCTGTGGCAGTGGAAAAAGTAGGCTTACCTCTGAGAGGGGACTGCATAGTGTAGGGTGTGTCTCTAAGAGGCTGAGAAAAAAGAGGTGAGAGCAAACAATATAATAGCCCTTTATGATACCACCAATTACTGCATGGGAAGAGTCAGGGAAACTGTAAATGAGATTCTCACTAGCCTGAGGTGTAAGAGGAATAATGGCTGTATCAGGAAAAGAACCAGCTTTGTTGAGGAGTGAACATATACCAAGGGAAATAAAAATTTAGGGAAGCTCCTTTGAAAAAAAAATAACAAATTAATGATAAAAATATGTATGATTTCCCCTTTCAAAGGCACTTAGAAAAAGCAGAAGTGATATAAAACTATATTTGGACCTACAGACAAATGTCTTTGCAGCACCACATTGTGGATCTTCAGCCTGGTGCTTCTTTGATCACACTGGTTGGGGTGAACTGTGCTTTTCACCCTGCAGCCACTGTTTTCAAAGAGTAGAAAGAGGCTGGAGCGGAGCAGAGGCAAGCTGTCCTGTGTTACAGGGCAATGTTCTAAGATGTCCCATGAAATGAGACCCCTGACCATCCTCTGTTGTGGGATCTCACCAAGGTGAAGCTCAGGCTGGCCTCATATTTTCATCTCTTCTGGCAGTGAGGTGTGGGAGTTGGCAAGTCAGCTTGGTTTTTTGCAAGGGGAAAGATCTTCAGCTCCCTTCTGACTTCCAGGCTGCAAAGGTGCCAAGGAAGAGCCTAAACACTTAAAGTGAGCAAGTGGTTTTGCTGTTCAAGGCATGACCGTGGCCTAAAGAATGTTCATGTGGGTCTGGAGGCACAAAAACTGAGATTCCTTGCTAGAGATTCCTGCTGACAACATTCCTGAGCTGATTCAGCTGCAAATGCCAGCACAGTAATTTCACCTGTGGAGACAAAAACAGCTAAACATCACTGTGGTCATATCAGTCCATCAGGCTGTGGGACTTGAAAACCTTCTTCAGCCATGTGGGCCAAGGATGGTCCAGGCTGCCTTTGACACCTTTTTCTTCTACAACCTCCTCCAGGTGCAATGTCATCAAAGAATAAGGAAAATATTTTGTGCTTTGTTCAGTCACTGATCACGACTACACCCTGAAGCTACAGAATTGTGCTGGACTGGTTTCAGTGCCAGGGCTCCTTTGTTGACCTGGATTCATGAGGTGCTTTGAGACTGAGACTACCACCCTGTGCCAATCCACAAAGTGAACAGGCATTTTGTCCCCAAATTATCAGGGTCAATCCACACAGGTAGTCAGGGAGGCTGACCAAATTCTTTGTCATTTTTTCTCTACCAAGGCAGAGTCTGGTAGGGACTGACTGGCCCCTTTCAAACTTAGCTGAAAGCCAGATTTCCTGCGTGAATTGGTCTGAAACCCTCACTTAAATAAGGTTCATACTTCAAGGGACAAATCAAATGAGATATATTAAAATAAAAACAGCAGGTTAATATATTTTTAAAACCCTTTGAGCAGCTTGCAGAAGTTCAAAAGGGTACTCATGAAACTAGAATTTGGTGTTTGTACCAAACCCTTCACTTGCAATGTCTTATCCACCTTCTTTCTCTGTGGGCATTGGGAAAATCTCAGCTGTGTGTGGTCTCTGGTCCATATGGGAGACATAGCTGGAGCTTAAACTGTCTGTGTTTGTAGCTGCATTTAGTGTCTTTGGCAGAGATTTGCATCACTTTACCACACCATCAGTCTCTTCCCAGTCCTGCTACACCTCCCTGTACCTCTGCAGAAGTTCTCACAGAAACTGCTAGAGCTCAACCTGTTGATCTCTCCCTTTTCTTCCCAGCCCCCTCAACCAATTTACCTCCTACAGGATAAAATCTGGCTCACAAATGGAGCTTGGAGTTGAATCAGATGACATAAAGCATCATCTAGAATGTAATGTTACTTTTTATCAGTTTCTGCCACTTAGTTTTCTTGGGGTCAGTCTTTGCTATTACTGCCCACAGGTCCTATTGTTCATTTTTGTAAGGCTTGAATTATCAATAATGACTGAACTATTTTCAACAGTCAGAAGGATCTGATTATTTATAGACTTCTGAAGCCAATTGGAAGCATCCACTTAGTATTACTTGGTCCTATCTGGCATCTTCTTCAAGTAAACATCAAAAAGAAAAGGTAGTTTTCCTCGAAATAATAAGGACACTGATAGAACTACCTCCAAAGTACCTGCTAGTACTTGGAAACAAGGATTAGTGTACATCAAATACCATATGCCTAGGAAAAAAAGTAATTGCTAAATTTGCATCTCTTCCCTCACTCAACTGCTCTCTCAGTTCCAGTGAGAATGTTCCTGAATTTCCAGGGCAGTGATTCCCTGTTTCTCAGTGACCCAGTGACATGGGGGAAGCACAGATGCCCTGGCTAGCCTTGTGCCACGTGCATAAAGCATTGCTTTGGTGTCTGTGTGCTGTCAGGAGTGTGATCATAAATTAGTAATGATAATTGTTGTGATACACTTCAGCTGCTGCTGTTTTCACATGTATTTGAAGGAACAACACCAGGCACGTGTGCAGCGGGTTATGCCTGCTCCAAAACAAGGCAGGCAGGGATTTCTGGGGTGCCTCTTTTAGTTTTACAGGTTTCTTCAGAAGTGATTAAGCTCCACTTTTCCATTTTGGATCCCTCCCCTTATAAAGTGTCATCCAGCTTTGTTTGATAGCAGCACAGTGAGGAACTGATGGAGAGGAGATGACCTACAGGAAAGGTTAAGGAAAGAAAAAAATCTTCTTTTTACCAGACAGCAATTGATATTCCTCCATTCTGACATGTTTTGATAGTAGATGGCTTAAGAGGAAGGCAGGAAGCCAACTTGCAGTACCTAGCAACAAGTTAGTTCTTGGAGAGAATGTGTCCTACCTTTGGAACAGCTGATTTGGGATTTTTTAAAAGTGTATCTGCACTATAGCTAGACCTTGGGTATTTGGCAGTGACAGTGTGATGAAATTGCTGGCATCCTTTGTGGCTTGCACAAAGGTACTGTGAGTAGAATTTTTCAACTTCACTCTATGAGGGGTCTGTAGAGATAAAAGGGGGCAATCAATAATTACAGAAGGGAATCCATCAGGGTATGAAGGTGCTTGCTGTGGAAGAAGTGCTGCACTCTTGTAGGAAGCTCATTAGCCTCTGAAAATGTGGGTTTGGTCCCTCTTGCTGCTCTTTCTGATTTTAGCCTGAGATCTGGGTTTCCTCTGTAGTTAGTGACCAAGAAATCACTTCAGCAGTAAGGAAAAAAGATCTGGTTCCTCTCTGGAACTCCAAAAATTTGCCTCAAAACTATGACATCAGATAGTTTGTGATGGTAAGCACCTTTCTACCTTTCATCTTTGGTAGATGCCAGAATTCTCTCCTGCTTCCATTTTACTCTTATTCTATTCAGTTGTGAAGGAACTCAGTGGCAATGAACTTGATAGTTTCTTCTTGATAAAAAAAAATGCCAGTGAACAGGACAGAATTATGTATGAATGAAGAAACTTAGAATCACAAAATTACAGAGCAGCCTGAGTTGAAAGGGGCCCACAAGGACCATCAAGTCTAGCTCCTGGCCCTGCACAGGACTACCCCAAAAATCACATCATGTTCCTGAGAGTATTGTCTTTTGAGTACAAAAAGCTTCTTGTACTCAAGACAGGCTTGATGCTGTGACCACATCCCTGGGAAGCCCACTCCAGTGCCCAACCAATCTCTGGCTGAAAAGCTTTTTCCTAATATCCATCTAACACCACTGACACAACTTCAGGCCATTCCCTGGTCACCACAGAGCACAGATCAGTGCCTGCCCCTCCTGTTCCCCTCATGAGGAAGCTGCAGAGCTGCACTGAGGCCTCCCCTCACTCTCCTCCACCTCAACAGACCCAGCGCCCTCAGCTGCTCCTCATGGAGCTTCCCCTCAAGGCCCTGCACCATCCCCGTGGCTCCTCTGCACACTGTCTGACAGTTTAATGCCTCTTTAACCCCGTGGTGCCCAGAACTGCACCAATATTCCAGGTGAGGCCGGCCCGGCCCAGAGCAGAGCAGGACAATCCCTGCCTGGCCCGGCCGGCCATGCTGGGCCTGGTGTCCCCAGGACAGGGACGTCTGGATCATGTCCAGCCTTCTGTCAACCAGGTGCCTTTCCATATCATGCTGTCCAGTCTAGCATTCCCAGTCTGTCCATATATCCAGAGGAATGTACTCCATCCCAGGTACATCCCAGGTATATATACATCCATATATATGTCCATATATCCAGGTAAAGCACACATTACTATTTTTCTTGATCACTGTTTCCCACCCAATAATGAATATGCCTTTTACTCAGAGTTTTCCGGCAGTGGGAGTTTACTCACTGCCAAAATTCTGAATGGCCCTTCAGCTGTGCCTGCATGAACTATGTCTGGGCCTGGGCTTATCCAAGCACCCCAAGGGCCACAGCCCTTGGAGAAAATAGTGAAATATTGGAGAAAATAATGGAGAAGATTTTTTAAAAATTCTAAATATTTTATTTTTAAAAAATAAAGGAGAAAATAAAAATAATATTTCTCAGAAATATTGGAGAAAATAATGAAAATAATGAAAACAGAACCTATTGGACATTGGACAAAAAGACATAGAAGAGCGGCCTCTGTCCAGATTCAAACCCCAAACACTAAGGTGAAGAAAGGATTACAGGCAAAGCCAGGCAAAAGCCTTTTTCAGACCTTAATTGGGGTTGTAGTAGTGCTCCTTAGGGTTGGTATCACACAGCACTGGGAGTTCCTTTAACATGCTCCACCAGGGACATAAAAACAATTAGTCTCTAGGTTTGATAAGTGCTCACCTCAGCCCTGCTCTGAGTAAGCTCTTCCATGACTTTCACAAGCCACTGAGGCTCCTGGGACAACATCATTGATGTCCAAGGGGCCTTTCCAAAATGAGGGTGGGGGGGGAAGCCTTCTGGATGTGAAACCTGAGGCCCCTCCTGATGATTTGGAAGAAGAGCCATGAAAGCTGCTTGAAAGAGCTGCCAGCATCTGCCAGGTGGTGGGAAATGTGGCAGGAGGAGGCAGGGAGAAGCCTGCTGGTCCAGAACAGCACATATGATGGTCAGCAAGCACCTCCACAGCCACTGCGACATTTCAGCAGCTTCCTTGGGTGGCAAAGAGGTTTTTTTGGGGTCTACTGTGTGTCTTGAGGTCATGCTATTACTATTTCTTCTCTCCTCAGCGTTACAGCTAGCCCTGTCAGTCCTTGTGGTGCCTTAAATCTCCAAATATTTAATGACCAGGCCTTGAAATCAGCTCCACTCAGACATTTACAGGAACATTTGCAAGTTCATTTATTTGTCAAATTGCAGTTTCAAATTGTTAGCAGACTCCTGTCTCCAGCCCACTGCCATTCCAAAGACAAAAAAGGGAAAAAAAAGAAAAAGAAATGAGAACTGAGAAGTCCAAATATTTTCATTCAACATTTTTTTTATAATCAAGCATTTTGAGATAATGTTCTGCTTTAGTATGTAATTAAATCTGAGTTTTCTGAAGCAGAAATTCCACCTTATCCCTAACTTAAAACATCTGATCCTGAATGAAATTCTGCAGGCAACCAAGGTTAGTGTGTGTGTGCAGAAAAGCAGAGGAAGTAAGTTTTTAGAAAAGCAAAGCACCTAAGCATAATTATTAAAAGGAAAGATAAGAAAAAGAATACTAGTTATTGCCAAGCTCTAGGTGTACCTCTGGTGATGGCTGCCTTGCTTTTTTGAGCAGGTTTTGCCTTGGACCTTCTGAGTAGAGCTTCTGAATTTTCCATGCGTTTTCATTTGGAGGGGAGCTGGCGTTACCTCTGCTCATCCCATTGCTGAAAACGGGGCAGAAAAGCCCAGTTTCACACCACGGGAGAGCCACAATCAGATAAGGAGCCAGGTCGCTGAGGCATCGTTTTCCTCTCTCACTGCTGGCCACATTTCATCGCTGAGGCTGAAAGAATTTGGCTGCAGGGCCCTTGTGGCAGCCACTTGAGGCAGGACATTCCAGTCCTGCACAGCATGCCGTGCCTTTGTAAACCTGGTGAGCTGCTGTATTCACCAGCCCCTCAGACTCTCACAGCAGAAGTTGTTGAAAAGTGAAATGTAAAGTGCTTCATTGTGAAATCTCTTGCTGCAGCCTCTGCAACTTGGAGGGTTATTCTATTTGGTATTGCTAGGGCTCTCACTGTGATATGCTTTAGAATAACGAGACATCAATTCTCAGTCAAGAGGCTATTTAAAAACACTCCTAATTTGATGGGTTGTGCAGATGAATTAGTTCATTCAACACAACTTTTGCCATTTATGCTGGTGGTGGGACAGGTGTTGTGTCTCCTGCCTTTGAGATTCTCCCTTTCTTTCTAGGAATAACTGGTGTTTTAGGCATTGTTCTTTATCAACTGAGCTTTAGTGTTGAGAATCAGGAATAGGTAAACTTCCAGACAAAGAGGGGATTGTTTGGGAATTAGATGGATCAAAATAAAACCTGTTGAACAGTGGATGTTAAAAAAATATCTGGGCTTCACCCAGAGTGATGGAGGTACAAGCCCCAGGGCATTGAGTGATGCCTGTAGGACCACAGCTTTGTCAGTAACTTCTGCTCTAATTCTCTTGCTGCACACAAAACACTACAGGAAAAAAAATTTTCTCCCTTTCCCTTACTCCTAACCCATCCAGACCTGTAGTGAGAGATTGTCTGACCATTTATTTTGTATTAAAGTGATGTTCCCAGGATCCTGGTCAGTGGCCAGGAAAACCCAAAACAACAGAGGCTTTGTACAGAGAAGAGACTGAGTTCCTCCAGGAACAGAAAAGCAGCTGCTGATGGGACAGCAGGACTTTTTGTTCCTGCATAAGGCTGTCCAGTTAACTGCGCAAAATATAAATTTGATGGCCAGATATGGATCAAATAGAGAACACAGCAGAGTCCCACTTTGCAGCAGCATCCCCAGAGTGTCTGTATGGGTAAGGAGAGCCATATCTTGAGCTGCAGGGTGAAGAGAAGTGCTCATGGTTGCTGCCAAGCTGCATCTGCTCTGCTGTGAAAGGAGGCTTTCATCTCTATGCCTAGTGATCAGGGAAAAAAAAAAAAAAAAAAACAAACAAAAAAAAGCTTCATTGCTTTTGCCAGAAAGATCACCTTCTCTGGTCCCCTGTGTGGAACAGGTGGTGGATATGGTAGCTTTTATTGTTTACGGTGAGAAACTCAATTCCTCTGAGTGGGTTATTTTGGTGTGTTTAAATTTTGTAAATAATCTCCCACCCCAAAATCCCGAGAGCATAAGCAGCCACTGACAAATGAGTAAAAGTGTCTCAACTGTGTGTATGATTAATTGAATTCCAGTATATTTTACAAAAATTTCCCTTCTGCAAGGATTGTGTGTGGTGGTGTTTAAATGGACGGGGGGGATTTAAGAAAAGTTGGAGGTTAAGAAAAAGAAATGAGATCTGTTAGGCCTTGGAGAAGTGTTGAACTAAAAGGGCAAAGAACTGAGATAGAGGAGAAATGCATTTCAGTGCTTTTAGATGAACCACTGTGTCTTCACAGTGGGCCCTAAGAATTGAAAGGGGAGGAGAATGGAGAAGGGAGCAAACATTCCAGATATACAGAGATCATGCAGCTGTAGGAGGGACTAGGAATTCAAATTATGGAGCCAGGGGAAGATGCTCATGCTCCTACTTGCTCTGTCTGAGAATCCCTTGAGTGGATTTGACTGTAGAAGGGTCCCCCAGAAAAATCTCAGCATCAGGAGCAGAAGAGATGGAAATCTTGGAAGAGCAGCACAGGTCTGCTCTAGAGCCAGCAAATAGAGCAGGGGAGCATCCAGGTGGAGCATTTTGTGGACAGGTGGTTCCTCTGGAGAGGTGTGATTAGCTATGACCTTGGTAAGTGGTTCATCAAGAGATTTCTGGAGTGGGCTGGGGTGTGACTGCTGGAACACAAAACTGACAAGCTCTGTCCACACTGGTGGATGTGCACATGAGCAAGAATGTCCTGTTTGTGCCATGAGTCATTCAGCTGAAAAAAACCCAGGTCCCAGTGCTCTAAAATGGTGGTGTGAATTTGGAAGCATCCTCAACATCAAGTCATCTCTGAAATGATGGCTTTGGTGGGTAAAGACCTCCGTTGTTCTGCTCAGACAAAAGAACATTTGTGAACTTCTGTAGGACTCTGAGTTCTGCACAGGAAAACAGAGATGAAGAACAGAACTCTGCTGCAAATTCACATTATGCATTCTTTCCACCTAAGCCCCTGGGAGCACAAGGGAGTTTACACTGTTCTGTCAGGAGCCTGCGACCCAGTGAACAACAACAGCTGGACGTGTTGGGGCTGATGTCAGCTTCTGGATCGTCTCCTTTGGCAGCCTGAGTCACTGCTCTCAAAATGATCCTGTGCACCCTCTGGGTGGAGCACAGGACACTCAGGACTGCAAGGTAAAACTGTTCGTGGATGGTCCTGGTCCTGTGTCAGAGGGTACCTCTCTGTTTTGAGAAGCCTTTGCTCCCTGCGTGCCTGGGTGGCAAAGAGTGAGAAGGTTTTTCTTACCTCAGCAATCTTATTTATGTGCTTACCCTATCAATATGGCCCTTAGATAAACCCTATGCTTACAGGTTTCAATCCAGCTTCACATTTGGCCCCCTGACCACCATAGGAAGGCAAAAATAATGTCAGTCAAAGCATGGATTGAATGACATGTCAGACCCAAAAAGTCCCATTTGGCAGGGCTTGGTCCTGGACTGGACTCTTGGACTCCAGCTCACAGCTTACTGAACTACTTTTGTATTCCACTGTGAAGGTGAATCATCCTGAAAAAACCCCAAATAACAAGTTTTGGAGAGCTCTTCCCACTGAGGAAGGTTCTATGACATTGTTTATATTTCGAAGTGCCCAAACCGTGCTGTCCCTGGTGGGACAGCACACATATGAGACCACAAAATGCTCTGCTCAGCTTATGGTCAGCTTTAAAGAAGAGCAGGATCTCAGCTGCTTAGTGAACATATTTGCTTCTTTTTTTTTTTTTCTTTTTTTTTTTTTTTTGGGTTGAGACATTCACAAGAGGCCCTCAGAGCTGGTCAGGAGAGGGGGATGAGCTCAGCAGAGAGGTGGGTGGGCTCTGGGGCTCAGCAGAAGTTGGGAAGGTTTTGTGCAGGCTCGCTGGGAGCAGCTTCAAGGCAGCCCCTGCTCCCCCTTCAGAGGTGCAATGGGCCAGTGGCTGCAGCAGGCAGTGCCAGCTGAGATGTGCACAGGCTGCAAAAACATCTTCAAAGCATCTCGCTCCTTGCCATTGCCAAAAAAAAAAAAAAATTAAAAAAAAAAATTCAAGATGCAAAAAAAATCATCCATTTGTGAAGGATCCTCACCAAGTATTTATTTACAATGTAAAATTGGTAAAACGCTGCTTTTTTTGATTGCTTTTTTTTTTTTTTTTTTTTTTGCCCACCCCCCTACCCTCTCCCTGTAGCAGACATTGTGTATCAATTGGTTATTCTTCTCACCTTTTTCTTTTCCCTCATATTTTATTGTGAGCAGGGGGGTGATGAAGGAGGGGGAGTTGTTGCTATTGTTGCAAGGAAGATTCTGGAATCCGTGAACACAAAGTATTAGTATTTTAAATAATGAGAAAAAATTCCACATGGAAAGCTCATCTGGCTGTGGCAGTTTGTGACTGAATGAGAGAAAAGTGCCCTAGAAGCTATTCATTAGGAATTCACTGGAAGCTCTCAAACAAGCCTGGCAGAAGCTGAAATTGAAGTGGTCTCTGACCTAATTTTCTTCTGCATGAAACATCTGCATCAAGGCACTCTTTGATGTATTCCACTTGGCTCTGTCTACAGTATTGTATCACATGGCTTCAGCGTTGCCTCAGTTTTAAAAGACATTTCCAGCCTGTAGAAGGTAATGTGATGTTACTGTTACCCAAACTAATCACTCAATGTGCTCCCGAAATAGAAACAATAGAGGTTCAGACAACGGTGTCTGCTTTGCAGTCGTTGTTGCTGCCTAAGCTCACGGTTTTAAAAAACCCTAGATCTGTGATATTCATCTCATGTAATTCATCAACACCAGGAAGGGGAGGGAGAGGGGGGAACTGTGAGCCTTCTGTGTAATAGTATGTCAGAGGACACAATGCTTTACATGTGTGAGCTCTGCATTCCTCCCCGCTCCAGCCATGCAGTTAGTTTAGCACATTGAAAACAAAAGCAGAGAAATGTTGGAGGACGCTATCATAAAACCTCAACAGAAGGAGCTCCTGGTTTTCATTTTGCTGTTTGTTCTCTGCTGATTGACACCCAAAGCTCACGGTGAAAGAAATGTGAGCATGTTTGTGTAGATGCGTGGATGATGTGTGATGTATTTTGAATATATATTTTTTCCCCTCCTTTTCTTGTCTGCACCACAGTACACATTTCAGATCCTCTCTCAAGCTCTTCTCCAAGTGGTGTATAAAACATAGCTGCACAAAGATATTTCTAAATATGTACACACATATATTTTACATATATCTACACGGATAAATGATATGAGGAATTTTTAGGGTCACTTCTTTACTTTGAATGAATAGATCTTAGGCTTCTCCAGAAAGGTTTTCTGCTCAGTCTTACCTAATGGCATGCTGCTGTTTCCCCAACCTTGCTTGTATTATGTGAATAACTCTGGTGTCTTTTGTATTCCACCCCCTGATGAAGAATCCTTTGAAATTCTAAATGACTGTGCTGCAGATTTTAATGTCTGTCTCTTAGAAATAGCCAAGCATTACCCACTCATGGAGCAAGATGCAGCAAGCCTTTTGAAAGTTATTCAGACTGCTTCCTCAGCCTCATGAGTGTGTGCGTGTGTGCGTGTGCATGTGCTATTTAATTCTCTGAATGTATGGCAGGAATACATTATTTCCCTGTGAATCACTTTCTCTCTCCTCCTGTCCATCTACTCCACCCCCCAGATCTCTCCTACTTTTGTTGACACGGGAGAAATAAAGCTAACTGTCTAGGGAGCTTGTACAGGTCTTGTGGGTACAGCGTGAGATGAGTTGGTAGCTTCTCAGTACGGTTCCTTGCAGAGATCAGAAAGAAAAGGCAGCCCTACTGCTACTAATTAGATGCCTCCAGGGTAATCACAGCAGAAAAGTCACGGCCCAGAAGCCTCAAAATAGCCTGCTCCCTGGGGTTATTTTCCCAAGTTTTGGCTGAAACGCATCGGGAAGGCAGAGTGTAAGGAAACAGAGCCCCACTCCTGTCTGGCTTTGCAGCTGGCACATACCTGTGTCCTCTCCCAGATGCTTTTCCTTTAAGACCACGTTTCTTTGCCTCACTGATGTGTGGAGGACTCGTATCTGGTAGCAATGGGTATAATTAATTCCTTATACAAACAGCTGCTCCATCCTGTTGAAATAATACGTTTTTGCTGTGCTAGGAGCAGTGCTGTGCGCTGTGACAGCCAGCTCCAGCTCTGGAGGACTTCTCTATAGGAGCTCTGTCCTGAAACCCAGGGGGGACAGGCAGGGAGAGGTGAAGGGATGCATCCCAAGGTCACTCTGCAGAAGCCAGGAAGCAAACTCCACCTCATCTCCTGATGGCCAAGCTGCGGCACTTTGAGCTTGGGAACACCCTGTCTCATCTTCTGCAGAAAAGCACCAGGCCAGTCCTCCTCGGTGCCTGTTGCCAGCAATAAATCTCCTTGAACTAATTTTGTAAAGGACAAAACCAACACTGTCCAAAAAAAAAATAAAAAGAAAAAGAAAAAGAAAACCACAAAAGACCCTTTGCATGTCTGTTGTTTCTGGGAGGGCAGCCCTCTCCCACTAAATTCTCAGATTACAGCCCCCAAATGTGTTGTTTCAGAGAGCATACTTAAATAAGAAAAGACAAGATCTTCCAGCGAGCCCTGGGGTTGATTTACACCTCTGCATGGACATAGTTGGCTGTGGATGGTGCCTGGCAGAAGCTTATCGTGCCCACTCTAAAAATAACAATCTCCAATGGGCAAGATCTGCTCACTCAGACCCAGCCTTGGTTCTCAAAGAGTGGCATGACATTCAAAAGTGTCTGAGAGAGCCTTTGGCAGGTGTGTGACACTGAATAATCCAGAGAGGTCATGGCAGCAGGGCTTGAAGCAAGTGACTCCTGCCCATGGTCAAGGTAGATTTTTTTACCCAAGTCTGAGAGAAGTGGAGGGATGGAGCTTGGGGTTTGATCTCTGTTTTTCTCTTTCTCTTTTCTTTTTATTTTTTTTTTGTCCCTCACAGATCACTCCTTTCCACCCCCACTTCTACCCCCCAACCATTGCCTTTTCTCTGGATTTTATGGTGGTGCCAGAGACCTGCCTGGTGTGGGGGATGATCAGACCTACCCAGTGCTCCTCATTCAGCCTCAGGTCCTTAATTAAAGTTGTTGTTCTTTCTGGCTGGTTGACCTGAGCTCTGGAGACCCCTGTTTTGCAGAAAGCTCCAGCCTCTTCCACCAGCGTGATGCTTCCTCTTTATCCACCCCCTTACATCTGAACCCTGGAAGACAAGCTGGGTTTTGTCTATTCATTTGGCAGATGGTTAGATTCAGATCTTACAGGAACATAATGCTAGAAATGGAGTGTGTGTATGTTTGTGCTTGTGTGTGGTGGGGAAAGGATCCCAGATAATTTTCTTCCTCTGTGGCCTTATAACTGCTAACAGTTTCACACAATCTCTGGTAGGTAGCAAAAATGAAAAAAAAGCTGCCTCCCCCGTCTCTTTTTAATTTCTCCCCCAAGTCTGTGCTGTATATACCAGCAGTGTGGTCTAGGCCAATGCTGAACATTTGTGCCTTGGACAATAGCACAGCCTGGCCTGACTATTATCAGCTGCTGTTTTCTGGTTAGCTTTCCTTTTATTCAAGTGCACAATGCAAGCCTTTATCACCCTTCAGTCATAGTGACTCTTGAGGAATACATCTGGTTTTCTCTTTCAGCAGCTCTGAAAAGGTCAGTCTGTTCATTTCTTATTCGCAGGACACCACATTTTTTTTTTCTGAGCTGGAAAGACAGGCCTACACCTTTTCATTCCGTCTCGTACATAATTAGACATGGTGTCGCTCTAGAAACCTACCCTTGAAATCCTCCTGAGTAACTCTTTCAGAGACAGAGGAGACGCGGCAAGGGAGCGAGCGAGCGGGGGGGACCACTTCCATCCGGTCTTAAATCTCTTTGTGTGGTCACAAAAGCACTTCCCCAGCATTGCCAGCCTGGCTTTTCCCTCTTCTTCTCCTTCTTCTCCCTCTCCTTTTTCTTTCCCCCACCCCCCTTTTCCCTTCCTTAAGGCGGGCTGGCTCTTTACGGACACACCGAGCATGGCAGAGGCTCTCACAAGGGGAGAAAAAAACAAACCAAACAAACCCTCAGATCATTTCAGCAAGCAAGGTTGCAGTCGTTTTCCTTTCCACGACATCCCACATTCTTCAGGCAGGCTGTAACACAATAACAAGTGTGCCCAAGAGGACAGAGCGTGCAGCAGCTGGTGTCTGACAAATTATCCTGCTCCAGACAGGCAAATGGTGGCTTGAGCTCCAGCCATCCAAGGGATGTGTGTTTTGGTTTCGCCGCTCTGAGCTGGGTAGGGTGGGCCAAATCCTCTTGGGGTGGGAATCATAGCTGTCTCCTTGGAGGCAGAGGGGTGTCATCCTTGCTGGAGGTCATTTTCCCTTCCCACACGCTGCTTGTGCATTCCAGTGAGAGGAGCACCAGGCCAGGCTGTCACCACAGCCCCTGTGCCGAGGGAGGAAAACAGTCTGAGGACTTGGACACTTCTTCTCCCCAGCAGTGGCTGCCAATATGTCCTGGTTTTCTTTGTGCCTGGGCTATTTTTACACGTGTTCATGGCAATCCATCAGCGCAGTTTTCCCCCAGGTTGAAATTCTCCCCTTCCTTGTGCTTGGCAAACACCACAGGACTCAAAAAACTCACTGTGGGGCTCATTCCCAAGCAGGGGCAATCCCTACACTTGAGATCTCTGAAATTAGCTATGAAGCTAGAAATCACCATCACCAGGATTTTAAATTTTTTTTTTTCTTTCCATAAGGAATTTCTCCAAGCCAGATGTGAACATACCTGGAATCCAAGCCATCACCAGCTTGCTGCAGTGCTCTCAAGGAGAGCAGGAGAAGGAAATGTACAAAGCCAGAGCAGCGTCAAAGTGGCTGATGCAGATGAGTGCAGAGACATCCATTTCTGCTCCAGCAGTTTCAGGGAGCTGGGAAATCTCTCCCTCCACACCTCAGCCCAGAGACATTGCCTTGCCCAAAGGAGAACACAGCAGAGTGAAAGGACGAAACTGACTTTAAAAGAGGAAAATTAATTTGCTCGCGCAGTACATGAGTTAGCTGTGAGACTAGGAGCAGACCTTCCTCCTCCTGCATCTATTTATTGAGTTGCTGGACCATATCTTCTCTAATGGACAGCCCCTCTAGTTAGCTTCACATGGAGGACTTTGATGTACTGTTGCAGATGTGTTTAAATATCCACCTTTCTTATTTAAGTGAGTTTCATATTTTAAAGCACGGGACAGGCTAAAGACAGAGAATTTATTTTCTGGTATTAAATTTCTTGATTGGTTTGGAACTATATATTTTATATATATATATTTATATATATATATTTCAAATTAAAGCCTTCCAAGACTTTTCAAGATTTACAGTCCTTTAGCAGTGAATAATGGCTTTAGGACACAGAAGGAATATTTTAAATCTTTATTAAATTTTCTATATTATAGCTTGTCCTACTAATACAGTCAGACTTTGGCATTTATCACCGTTTCTATCAAGAATCCTGATTTTCAGGGGTTTAGAACAATGTGGTCTTAAAACCTGCCCACAGCTAAAACACATTTTTGGTCTTATCACATCAGGCTTATAGTAAATTGGAATAGAAATTAGAAAAGTGCAAGAACAGTTCTGTCATTTCTGGTTACTTCTTGTAGAAAGCCATAAAAGTTCAGAGTCTTGGCCAGCTGTAAAAGATAATGTTCCTTTCATCTCAGCATTTCCTATCTGACAATTTATGTTTTTTCATGATGCTGAATTATCACTGCCTGCACATGGGAAACCACAACGTGGAAAGAAAAGAGACCTGGGCCCTGGCTGAGAGCCTGGGGTGCAGTCACCCTCACCACGCTCTTCTGTCCTGAGAAAAGATGGAAAGCAGCTCCTCCTTGGAAAGACACCTCCCTCTGCAGCATCCCATGGCAGCAAGCTTCACAAGCTTCACACAGAATTTAGCCATTTCACTGTTTGCTGTGCTAGCGTTTCCCCACACTCATTTCTCTTGATTTGTGTTTTTGGGATGAAGCAAGCTGTGGTGAATCCTTGTTACAGGATGTAAAACTACAAAAACCTTTTAAATATTTTTCTTCTTTTTATTTTTTAAAGTATTTTACACTTGCTAGTTAGTTAGTTAGTTAGTTAGTTAGTTAGTTAGTTAGTTAGTTAGTTAGTTAGTTAGTTAGTTAGTTAGTGTGTTTGTTTGTTTGCTTTTTAGGCCAATGGAGACATTTATGTCTCAGGTGCAGCTGTAGCAGGAATAACAAAAAATGCAGTAAATTACGAGTATGAAACACACCAGTAGAGGCTGATATAACCACCCATAGCTAAAAGCAATGGATTATTAACATCCCTGCCTATCAATAAAATGCTGATGTAGTAATTTAAACCTTTATTTAAAAAAGCACTTTCAATCTCTGTTGATGGCTTTGCACTAATATTGTTTTCAATTTGGAAGATGTTGCTGTGACCAGGTTGAAAGGTGTAATTAATTTTTTTTTGAAAAATAATAGCTAGTTCTGTGTTGGTCAAACATGTAAGACCAAAAGGATGCATTTCCATAAGGAGGGTGAGCTTTGTTGAGGCTTTGCTAGTCTCACGACACAAGCAAAAGAAAGTTTATAGTTTCCAATTAACTCTTCTGTCAGAGATGGCCTAACAAATGCATATCTGATTTGGCTCAGAGAATATGTTCTTAGCTTTGAAGTATTTCAAACATAAAGGAAAGTTCTAACAGTGGAAATATTTTCTGCTTTTTTCCAACTGCACCTGGCTTGTCTATTTAAACAGATGACTACAACTGGCAAACGTTGTCTGCAGCGAGGTCAGTTTGATACTTCTGGAACACTTTATTCAACTGGACTGCCTTTCCCAAGCAATTTCCAGATTCCATTTCAGCTGGAGATGGGTGATGTCAAACCTGCTGGCATTTCTTAGCAGATGTGAAGTCCCAGTTTTCCACCAGGCCTTCTACACAGACAGACAAGTTTATTCAGACGTGGGCACTGCGTTTCCCCTGGCACCCTTAAACAGTTGTAGGCATTTCTGGCTTGGCAGGTGCCTGAACAAGCCTCATTGGTGGGTGAGTAGCCACAGCTCCAAGGCAGAGGTACTTGCCTGAAGCACTCTTTGTGTTTCAGAGAACCCTCTCTTCCTGTGAGAAGCCTTGGAGAGCTTTTTGAGCATCCTTATTGCCAATATTGCAAGAGGCAGAGCCTTGTCTCTGCCTGTCTCTCTCTGGGAAAATGCATGTAAAGGTGGGAAGGAACATGCATTTCCATGTGCAGCCTATGAATAGGACAGCTATTGACTAACTGGGCAATTTCATACTGAAATTTAGCCTGACTTCAAGCAGGAACAGGAACCCTTTTTGCTCCTGTTCTTGGTGGATTTCCCTTTTGCATATCCTTCAGTGGCGCTCCAGAGTTACTCCTTCCACCTCATGCCTATCCCTCTCCTGAAAATAATGTGTGCATGGATGTGTGACATGAGGTCACAGGCTACTCCCATCCCACAACCTGATATGACAGCATCAAAAGGGTTTTCTGTTGTTTTTACTTATTTTTCTTCCCATTCTACAAGTCCTGGTGATGCTGAAGTATTTTATTTTCTTTTTTTTCCCTCTCCACAATTATTCATGTGTTACCATTGTAAATGCTGCTGGATTGCTAATTAAATGCTATTTAGAGTTAAAGATTCATGAGACTTTTGTATAATCCTCTTTTTAAACACCAACATTTTTCCAGTACGTTCACCATCAGAAACATATCTTCATGATTTGTTTCAGAGTACATGGCTACAAAAAACTTATCTAGAGAGTAGTTTTCAATAATTCATCATCCCATAAATGTGTGGAGCCATCACCTATGTTTAGGGATATTATGTTTTTGTCCTTTTATTGGAATCATATGTATGTGTACCCACTGTTAAGCCTGCCTGCATAGGTTTGCTGTGCCACTTGGAGAAGTTCAGAGTCCACACATGGATGGGGTTTTAAAAATGTTTTCTCTGTCTACCAAATGCCATGAAGTTCACAAAATCATTGACTGACTAGTCTGTCGGAATGCAAAGCTTCAGGTCCAGTTCTGGCCTGTCTTGCAGACCCTTTCACCATCCCAATGAAGGACAGCAGAGGTTACATTTCTGTGGTCTATCAACAGAAGAATGCCGCATTTTGGGGCTGACCTCACGCTCTCCTGTGTACTCCAGAAGATCAGGGACTACAGCATTTTTTCTAGCTTTTCCTCAGTGACTGTACTCAGAATATGAATGAGGAATTTCACCACGTTCAGGCTTTTTTAAAATTTTTTCTCAGAAAACCTCCAGGTCCGCTGCTGTGTGGCAAAAGACGCTGAAGTGAGTGAGCCCTTGCTGGTTGTGCTTGCAGGAGGAAGGGCTTGAAAACTCAGGATGTGAACCAAAAGCAGCCAGTGTGTTCTTTCACTATCACTGGGGGCTTGATTCATGACACTGCACCACTTGATGACAACGGTGGTGGCCTCTTTCCTCTCCTCTGTGTGTGTCACCCCCACGCTGCCTTTTGCTACTAGCTGGAATCCTAAAGCTTGTCGGGGCAGGAGATATCTCTTGTGTACACATGTGTGTGGTGCCTGGCAAACAGGACCCCTGCAGGGAGCTCCAGCAGCCCTGCTCTGCAGATGTTATTAGCATATCCCTGTGACAAAACGCAAAGGGCTGGTCTGAGCATCTAGGGATGGGCTCAGATCACGTTTCTGGACTCAAACACAGCTCCAGGGTGGTGAAAATCCAAGCTCAGCTAGGCACAGGATGTCCTTTACACCTGGAAAATCCCAGGATGATGTTGAAACATCTCTCTCCTCCCTTGCTGGTGTTTCTACAAGGTGCAGATAACAGTGCTACAGGCTGTGAAATGCTCAGCAAGAAGAGACCGGAAACTCAGAGTGTGGGGTTTTGTACTCTGAGGGTATAAATTAAACAGTTCTGGTTGCTTCTTTGCAGTTCCTTATGTGTTAATCCAGCCATCCCCTATCAGTCTGTGAGGGGGGCTGCTCTGTCAGAGCTCAGCATCATTTGTTTTCCCTATTCCTTGTTCCTATCAGAGGGCAAACACTACTGCTGTCACTTAGAAAAATAGGATTTTGCCTGCTGTGCTTGAGAAATCTTCAGCACCAGTCTGATTGCACAGGCTCCAGGAACCCCTGTTGTAAGGCTGGGATTCAACTGACTGATCTATAGCTGCAAAGCTTCACTGCTTTACTGCACCAGCATAAAATGGAAATGTTGTAACATTCCCATCTGTGAAGACTTGCCAAAACAGTTTAGTGTTTCAAAAGCTGCGTACTGAAGGAAGACAAGATCTCACTACAAGCTGTGGGAGCTGGGAGAGTTTATGAAGCAGAAAGTATGGGCTAAGGGAGAGATCAGACTGGTGATAGTTTACTGGCCTTGCAATTCTTTTAAGAGGCACTAATGGTAGTGGACTGCTACAGTCGAAGTAGACCCGGACTCATTTAAGGCAGTACCATGAAATTGGTTGCAATAAAATTATGCATTAAATGTGCATTATGTTTAATAAGACTGTATTGCACTCCCAATGTTTACTCTGTGCCCATTGAGGCTGATCCAATTTTCTAAAGTTCTCCAATTGGTTCGCTATCAGGTTTTCAGCCAGAAGGTCAAATTTCACTTGCTCTTAGTACATGTCTCCATTACTTTGCTAAGGCATTTACACTCCATATTCATTACCTTCTTCTTCTTTTTTAAATATCTCCTGTAACTTGACTGCTCCAAAATGCTCCCTGTAGGTGGCATGTTTGACACAAATGAGATCAGTCTTTAATAGATGTCAACCCAAGAACACACACACACGTGTGAACACACACTTGCACGAAAGATGCGAAGAGAAGGAGTAGGGGGGAAGGCTATTTCCAAACCCACGTTGGAGGTAATTTTATATTGCTTCACTCAAGGTGCACGAGTGACCTCTGTGAAATCACGGGTTACGGATATGAAACTGGGAAGGTAAGTAGAGAGGCTGGAATATATGTTTAGAGCAGTATGTGATCATGGCTATACCAAACTGGGAGCTGGATTGTTTTAATCAGAGGCAATGATAGTTTTAGTGTTCCAAAAAACACATTATTTCCCAACATCTCAGCAAATTCTGTCAGCACTGAGCTCAATGTGGGTTGCACAGGCGAGGAACCAGCAGGCGAACTTTCTTAGGGCTTTGTGTCTCTTCCTAAATGCTTTAGCAGGAAAATACAAGCCTTCTTGTATTCTGTTCTCCTCTGTCAGGAGATCATGTTGAGAGAATTCAGTGTGCCTAGCAAGTCTCAGCCAATAACGTGGCATTCATCACTCCAAAAGGGACTGTCCCTGTTAGCAATGCTGGCTGGGCTGCCCAGAAGGAGCCATTGTCCGGGACACTGGGTACTCTGCCTTGGCACAGAGGTCTGTGCCTTGCCTTCAGCTTGATTAGGTAGCAAAAATGCAGTGGAGGCCCTAAAAAGTCTTGCCAAAGGCTCAGATAATGAAGCGTTTGAATTGGCTGGCTGCAAGGTATGCCCGCCCTGCTGTCCCTCACCGCTCTGTCCCCAGGCTGGTGCAGATGTGCCCAAAGCTATCTGCTGTCACATCTGCACACCCAAAACCTGCCCCAGGGTCTGCTGGGGTGTGCTGGACCATGGGAGCCTGGACATGAAGCCTTGGCCACCATGGGAGGCCACAGTCACAGCAGCTGATGCTTTTTGCAGTGTCCCTTCTCTTCTCCAGGGACATCTGGGTACCACTGGGACTGCTCCACACCTCTCCCCAGCTGTGTCTCCAGAGGGCACCTCCCTGCATCACCCCAAAGTTCCTAGGGGCTAGAGCAGAGGTATCCATTGCTTTTTGCCTCTTTAGGTACAGTCAGGGTGAAAATTGCTGCCACCTGTGTGCAGGCAGAGCCACGTTTTGGTGTCACTCTTCTGCAGACCTCTCAGTTATTATGTGGAGTTTTCAGTCTATAGATTCAGTGTGGGAACACAGAACATCCCTCTGGCTGCCCAGGATGGCCAAGACCCCTGGCACAGAGCCCAAAACCCCTGTGGGTTTGATTATGACCCATAGAGCAAATTACCAACCTTATATGAAGATCAGCAAGCCACAACAGTTTAGGTAGAATAATAATGAAGTTATCACGGGGTGGAAAAGTAGATTTTGGGGTTTCTGGAATGGGGGTTCAGGAGGCAAGATGGAGGAATCTGGGCATTTCCAGCCTTTCTTCTTCTTCTTCTTGGCCTCCATCTTCTGCTATGATGCTGGCACTTTTGGATTGGTTTAGAGTAGAAGCTCACTGTGTAACATAGGTGATAAGTATTGGAAAACAATTGTAAATATTGTACATGTAGTTTGTAGTATAAGGGCATAACACTGCCCTGGGGACAGGCACAGTGCCTCTGACTGTCTTGCTGAGTGGACCTCAGCAAGACAGGAGAAAGAATTTTATAGATAAGAAACAATAAACAGCCTTGAGACCAAGAAATGAAGAGCCCTGACTCCTCCTTCAAGTGCCAGGCTGGGAAAAAAGACTTTCTAACACATCTTGGGGTCACTCTGACCAGTTAAGGATCCCGACAGTTCAGCAGCATCATTTACTGCCAGGGGAAATATTGATACTCTTTTTTGAGTTTAAAATGCCTTATTTTCATAAGATGCTGAGCATCTCTCCTATTTTATGAAAGCACTCTTGGTGTTGTGAGATGGATACCAAAACCAATGATCTCTTGAAGGCGTTGCTTTCAAAAATCCTCAGAGAAACTTTGCTACCCACCTGTCAAAAAAGGGAATGGTGTTTCCCCAACACTATCTTTCACATGTGGCGACCCTCACAGAGCATTTGCAACGGTTTACACCAATTTTGCAAATGCAGCTCTGGACACCAGCCCTCCTGTGGTGCTGCTTGGCGTTCTGACTCACGACTGGTAGTGGGATGACCAAGAGGCTGAGCAGGAGATCTACCTGCCCCGAGCTGCCCCATGCTCTGCAGTACATCTTCAGCCCATATGTGACACAAGTGGGTCCCCAGTCCCTCCAGATGGCCCAGAATAACCTTTGGCAGAGGACTGGGGCAAACAGCTGAGGTGGCGGCTGCCCCAGCTAAATCCATCTGAAGGCATGAGTCAGAGCCCTAAATCCAAGTGCTCCCAGTCCCACCTGCCTTGCACTTGTCCTTTAATTTTCCCTCAAACACTGAGCAGCGGGCCTGTTTCCTCCTGGCTCTCTCTGTCCAGGCTGTGGTGCAGCGCTCATCTCATCTTGGTTGGGATATCACATTGCTGCAGAAGGCAGTGCTGCTGTCAGCCGACCCCATCCCTGTCCCAAAGGTCTCACCATGGTCAGGGAGCCCTGAGGAAGAAATGGGACAGCTGTTCCTTTGACTCCACTGGGAATGCTGGAGGAGATGTGTCTGGTTAAGACTGTGCCTCTCAAGGGTCTTCCCACTCTCAGGCAATCAAAGGGTCTTGGCTTCCCCCAGATTTCCTCAGTGGATGTTGTTTTTTTGGATGTAGGTATTCCCCACTCAGGAGGATGTGTTCACAAACTTATGTAATTATTTTGCTTGGCTTTTCCTCTGGGATGCAGTTTTCTGCTTCATCCCAGCTGTTTGTGTTTGGTACTGCTAAATTGAGGCTGAGGGGTTGAGGAATGACTAAACCTCTTTGGTGTCTGATGGTCAGAGACCTACAAAAAAAAAGGTACAGTTTTGATTTTGATTTTGGTATATTAGATTACATTGCTCAGAACAACAAAGGCAGGCAGCCTCGGCTATCTGGTTTCCATGCATAGGAAAGAACAACCTAATCCTTTTCTCCCTGAAATCAGCAGATGGGAACTCTGCATTGTGTCAGGCTACAAATAAATGCTTCTTATTCTGGTGTTACATTGTTACATGTATACTATTTTTATAATATTATTATTATTGTTGTTGTTGTTGTTATCAATATTATTGTTGATATTCTTTATATAACTTTATATTATTTTATTATTTATATTATATTAAATATATATTTATATTATTATTACTATTATTATTAATATTATTATTGTGGCCATCTTTAAAGTTTTTTTTCTTTCTTTTGTCTTTTTCTGATTTACTTTTGCATCACTATGTTCCACCAGAAGAGTAGGCTGTGGAGCAGGTTTGCATGATGGGAGATGGTCCATGCTATTATATTCGACGATTTACATATCATTTTCTAATTTACATATAGTTGGTAGAAGGCCAGTGTAGTCATGAAAGCACAGTTGATATGTACTTTTTGATTAAAACTCCTTTATCAAATAATAGTTGCTCACAGGCAAAAAAAACAAATATAAAAGAATCTGGCCTCCTTTATATCAAATGTAGATTAGGATCTCAATTATTTGTGGTTTGGGGCTATTTAAAATATATATATATATAATTTGCCACAAGCATGCCAGTCAACCTTAAATTCTTCCACTGTCTCGTGCAGGAGAAAGTGAACGTTAACTCCATGGAAAAAAAAGTTCCTTGTGACTTGCATGGAGCCAGATTTGCTGTAAGAACCCACAACGTCCTTCAGTGCAACCATCAAAGCAGAGGGAGCAAGACACCAAGACATACAGCCTTCAGTTCAAAGGACAATAAAGCCCTGTTTCAGCACAGGCACACTCATTTCAACCTGAGTCAGTGTGAGGCTGTAATCCAGGAAGGTGCTTACACACATGCCTGCCTGTAAATAAATGCTTAATCCCATTGGAATCAACTGGGCCCCAGCTCAGCTTGAGCTTTCTTTGCTGTGCTGAACTTAAACGTAGGCAGTGAAGGGAAAATTGCTCACAGCACCCTCATCTTTAACGAGCGCGGTGGAAAAAGTTTGCAGTGAAATCAGCAGGATTTCGGCTAATGTGATTAAGCGCTTTTTTTGCAATCCAGATTTCTGCAAACCCAGGCCTGTGGATGTTGTTCAAAGCCTGCTGAGGGCAATGGGTGCTGGACCAGACCCTGAATGCAACTGGGTTTTCTCACACTCCTGCAACTTCAAAAAAAAAAAAAAAAAAAAAAAAAAAAAAAAAAAAGACTGAAATGATTTGAGAAGGAAAGGGTAATCAAGGGTGTGTTTTATTGCTTCACCACCTTTCAGAAAAACAGCTGGTGAATGAAATAAATGAGGTTATGAGAAAGGAGCTGGTTCCAAACCGATTGTTTTATTTCTCTTCTCCAAACAACCTGCAGGCTGCTAGCTCTGGTTTCTGCTCTCCCCAGAACTAACTGAGATCAGCAGGCTGAGGATCATGTGAAGAGCAAAGATTATGCAGGAATAAGCTGTTCTCTCGCTCCTTCCACCCCTGCTCTTTTCTGTGTTCCCTGTTGAAAAATAAGGTCCCTTCTCCTTGTGTTTAAAGGGAAGGATCTTTGTGTCTGATTAAAAAACTAAATAGAAACTGGAGGACTACATGTTGTCTGTGGCTCATACCCATATGTCCTATAAACCTCTGGCAAGCATGTGAAGAGTTCTCCAAACTGACAGTGCACACACAACGTCCAAATCTAATTTGAACTGCATGGTGCAGCTTCAGCTTTCAATCACACAGCACTTCCTCTAAAACACTGTCTGCAGCTACATTTCCAAATTGGGACATTTTTGAAATTGCTCATCACGCAGCTCCCTCAATAGACCAACATATGTTTCAGCAGAATCAACAGGCTGACAAACTCCAGGCCACTGAGAATTTTATGTATCAGGGAGCGCGTGTCGCACATGAATCAAAGCGCGTGTCATGCTTCGGGACTCGGTGCGTGTACGTCTAGAAACATTTTCCAGCAATGGTTATTAATTATTGAGATGCTGTAAACAAGTCACCCTTCCTCACACATCTTGTTTCAGCTCCATGAAGCAACAGAGAGCTCATGCCAAAATGACATAGCCAACCCGGAAAAGGGCTCACCCCACCTGCTTCACTCTGAGCGCTGTGAATGATCTCATTGTGCTTTGGTGGCACATGCTTGTTAAAATTAAAGACTGTTGTCAGTTTTTTGTGGGATTGACATGTGAAACTCTTGGAGGAGCCAAGGGTGGGGGTGGGAGGGTAAAGGAGACCAGTCATCTGCGTGGTACAAAGGAGAGGAGTTCCAGAGGTCTGGGGATCAGTTCCCATTTCCATCTGAGGTTTAGCCCTGTGGCCTCTGCTCAGTGTCTCAGCAGTGAGGACACACTGCTAGTGACTGACCTCTGGAAAGTGGTCAGAAACAAAGGCTGAGGAGCACTATTAAAATAAATAAATGAAAAGGCTATAAATAATAAATTTTAAAAGTTTCCCTCTGCTGACTAATATGTGTTGTCTTCTATCTTTTACAAATGCACAGTTTAACCACTACACAAAAACACTGAGGTAAAAATTTGGATTCCACATGGATTTGGAAAATGATATGTTGTAAACAGAGAGCTGAGAAAAAAAGGGACCTGTGAACTGAGGAGTTTTTCTGAGATGGAAACCCATTTCTGCTTCATCATTGCTTGCAACAAAACCATCTTTTACACAGCTAGCTGCTTTTCTTCACGAAAGGCTTTATTTTGCCTTCAGTTGGAGCTTAATTTTAAGGCAAAATTGTGGTTTTGTTTGTTTTTCTGATGAGAATGGTTCCCAGAACAAGTGGCAAGTAGTGGGGATGGTGAGTTTTCATTTCACTTTCTTCTGTAGGGGTATCTATGAAATATTTACTGATGTCTGTCACAGATGGGCCATCAGAGATTGTATCATGGAGAGCAACTCCTCTGCCAGACAGACCTTCTGTCTGAATAGAGCTGAATGCCTTCATTTCCCACACAGTCAAAAAAAAAATAAAAGTTTGTTGGCTTGTTTTGTTCTTTTTTAATAGGAGGATATATTGGGAGAGTGAATTATTTGGAATTCTGTTGTTATAATTTCATTTCCTCCTGGTGGATGGTCCTTTTGCCATTTTAAAACACAATGGCTGACCTGAGCTGTGTGTTGCAGATCTCAGAAGGTGGAAACTGGGAATCTCAAGGCTTGGTTTGGATTCTGTGGTGTCTTAACAAACTCCAACTGCATTGGGCAGTCAATTCATTTTTTTAGGGCTGCAGAGTGTCCAGGGAAGCACACTAGCTTCCATACACCTCTTGGGGCACATGTGGGAAGAGAACATTTCACTGAGAGGCTTGAAGACTATTCCTCCAGTTGTGCTGCTGTTTTGCCATGTTACTTAGTAAACTGAGACTCAGCTTCCCTACCTGAAGATTTCTATGTTTATATCAATCTCCTGCTGTAGGAAGTTTAAAGTGGTGCACGGAAAAGCTACGGAAAAATTATTTATATATCATATATAAAGAAAAACAAATTAATGACACCTCCCAAAGGCATTGCCTAATCTACTGACATGCACACATCAACATGCCAAGTTGGATATCCCTAAAACTTTTCCCTCCTGTGACTTTTGTTTCCAGAAATTGTCTTCTGTTACTTGTCTCAGTCCACCACGCCAAGGAGGAGACAGAAAATTCCAGGAGGAGGGCTCATCATGAGGATGAGCTCATCTTCCCAAGGTGTTTATCCAATGTTTCTTTTTGGTTAGGAAAATTTCCGAGCTGTGCTTGAGAAGGCCAACTCCCTCTCCTTGGGTAGTCTTCTCAAATGTTTGGCTTTTGTTCCTGGTGTGTTACTCCAGGTCAGCTGCAGCAATCTAGAGCAGGAGCTGCTGCTGGTGTGGTGGAGATGAGGCTGAAGAAATGTTTTCCAACGCTGGGGAACAGAATGTCCACAGAATGAAATGCTGTTTTCCACATTCTGAGCAGAGGAAGATGAGAATATCTTGAAGTGTGCAGGGACTTTGAGTCCTTGGGCTTTGGTCTGGGGAAGCTGCCTGGGTTTTGGCTTCCCCAGTGTCCCAGCTGGCACAGCACTGTAGTCACACACAGGGGAATACATACCCAGCAAAGGAGTCCTTCACATGATGGATATAAATATGATTCTTGGAATTTACCAAACAATAGGCAAGGGTAGTATTCCCAACAGGCTGGAGGGGAGCAGTTAAGTATGAAGGAAACACCTGCAGAAGTGGGTATCCATTGTTTCCTTTTGATGTTTATCACTGTGCCTAAATCTGGAAAGAATAGGCTTTTGGCCTTCAAAAACAATTTCCTTCCTAGCCTTTATTGCCTGGAGGAATCTGTCCTTCTCCAACATTCCTGTTTTGGAGACAGGGAAAATTATCTCCCTGCCTGGGTGAAATTTCATCTCCGGCTCCTCCTCAGGACTGAGCAGGTAACTTTTGTGGATCAGGTCATTCAAAAATGAAGGGCTGTGGCGAGTGACACTGCTGAGGTGCCTCTGGTGGTGGCACTTTCAGGCTGTCCAGGACCGTGGGGCTGCAGCAGCACTAGCAGGAAGGCATGGAGGTGGATGGAGATTGGGACCAGGCCGAGGCTGCCATGTGAAGGTTTCCAGACCAGGCCCTTGACAGGCACAGCCCCATCCTCCAGCATTTCTTTAGCACTCTGGCAGATGAAAACCACCAGGAAAACAAAGGGACAGACCAAGCCTCATGCATTTTTGATCAGAAGAAGGGCCTGACCCCCGCGTGGTGCGAGGTCATGGGCAGGCCCTGTCACCTCTGGAGACAGAAAGCATGTCCCCAAAGCCAGCCACCTCTGCAAGGCCCTAAAATGCTCACACAGCTGCAGGAGTCCAGCCCTGCCTGCTCCTCCTGCCCAGTCCCACTGCTGCTCTGCCTGCCTGAGATTTGTCTTCTCTTTATAGCACCTTTTATTATTCTTTTGACAGGCCTTGAATAGTGAGGATGAGGAGGCCGGGGCAGCCGCCCAGTGCTCCCAGTGGTGCTGTTCAGCTGCACAGTTGTTTTTTCTCAAGCTGCCAGCTGGTCCTGACACTCTGCTTGTTTTCTCCCCCCTCAGGAGGCATTCTTTTGGTGGAAGCTACCTTGCTGACATTTAAATGGAGCAGGGAGTGCTGCTGGGCTGCCCTCTCCTCCTCTTCAACAGGAGCTGTGCTGCTGCCAGCTTTCTCTCTGACTGTGCCCCACCACTCCTCATCTGGTTCCTCTGCATACACAGCAACCCAGATGCTTTTAGCTTCTCTCCCACCCCCTTTTTTATCCAAAATCTTCCTTCTTTCCACTCTTCTGCTTGTCTTTCCTCAGGCTTTAAAAACTCTGAAAGGAAAGTCATGATCCTCCTCTCCTTTATGCTGATAGAAACAGGAGCAGGGCAAAAAATAGAGGTAAACAGGGCAAAATATCTCATCAAGGCTCTGCACAGGGCTGTAGCTCTCTCCCTTCTGCCTTTTCAGCCCCTGATGGTTTGTTTAGGCTGCCCCAAAGCACAGAAGATGAAACCATATGCACAGTGCATGGCTGACCAGATCTCAGCTCCCCCTGCCTCAACTGGAAATCAGTTACCCCCATGGTCATTTGTGCCCTGCACTGCGTTATTATCTCAGGCACAGTGCTGTGTACATACTTTCTTGATGTCTCACAGGCTTCATAAAGCTTGGCCCCGTGCAAGCCTGTGGCTGTTTACAGTGCTCTTAGTGGATATGGCCAAAGTGAAGCCTTTTTCCAGGCAAGGAACACAAAAGCACATAGATTTGATAGCCATACATCTCCCACTGAGCACCACAGCACAAACTTCCCCCTCAGACTTCAAAATTCCTCTCGTGCTGTCATTTAAGGTGGTGGAAACCTCGAAGTTGTTGAGATAGCCAAGAGGGCACCAATCACACCGACACAGACCAAGAAGGGCTCTGAGAAGAAGGGATGTGGCTGGAAGGCAAGGCCAGAGGATCATGGCTGGTGCATGTCAGGTGAGTGATGAAGGCCTGTCCTGGTTTGAAAAGACAGGTGTCTGCTAAGGAAGGCAGGAAGGCATTTTCCATTTCCCTTGAAATGGAAAAATGTAAACCCACTTCCTCCAAATTATTATAATTTTGAAATTAAGGGACTCTCAGGAGCAGGAATAACAGTTCTTTATTGGGGAAGAAAGTCAAAGTAAAATAAACAATGCAGTAATACAAAACAACACTGACAGAGTCAGGATACAACCTGACACCTGTCAGGGATGGAGAGAGATGGGGAAGACTGCCTCGGTGATCAGAATCCAATTTTATTGTGGGATACAAGTGCTTATATACTATTTCAGGGAGACTAGTAATGTGTACTACAATGATTGGGTTAAAATCACATACACAAAGTTATGCATATATCAACATCTCTTGCTTGCAGAGTTTAATGGGATTTTCTTTTTCCAGTAAATCCGTTTGATTTCATCTTCTGGCAATCTAGGTCTAATTTTCAAAGTTCTGTTTGCTTTTGTCAAGGCATCCCGTTATCAAATCTCTGATGTTAACCAGGTCCAAAGTCCTTCATCTGTCTGGTGTCCTCCAACATTCCAACAGACACCCTGTTGATCAGGGGACTGGTAGCAATCCAATTGAAATGGTGGCTGCCATCCTCCTGGAGAGGCAGATGTGGTTCTGTTGAAGCAGTGATCCTGTAGAAGGGTGTGGTCTTCCTCTGAAGATCCAGTGGTGGTGTAGATGGGCCTGGTCTTCCTCTGGGAATCCAGTGGAAAAGGCAGCTGCTTCTCTGGGAATCCAGGGGAAAAGGCTGTCCTGGTGTCCCAAAATCTCAGCTTCTATCCAGTTAGGAATGTTTGGCTCCTCCCTCTGGGCAGAGCTTCTCACAATGTGGGATGATGTAATTTTATCAGTCATGCTGTGGCACTCAATGGCACATTAACAGAAGATAATTAATAATTAATGGCCCATGAACAGAAGACACCTCCTGGAGGGACGGTGGGTTGTGGAAGAAATGAAGAAAACTGCCCAATTAACAGAAGATAATACAGCCACACCTCCAACAGATGGTGATAGAATACACACCCCAGCCACATCTTGCAGCCCACACAAGGCCATGTTCCTGCTGTGGCTTTTCCACCTGGCCTCCCCTCCTGCTCTCCAATGCCACCACTTCACAGCTGCTTTCACTGACCAGAAGAGGATTTATTGATAAACTCAAATGAGAAGAAAGAAATAAGATCTTAATCTCTTTCAAGATCATTAGTCTTGCAGTGAATATGCACGGTAGTGAATTAATGTGACACAGTGTATATTGGATATATTTGGTATGATGTGTTGGAATGTATTTTATATGTCTTGTCTTTGTTTGGGTTTTTTTTTGTTTGTTTTTTTTTTTCTGGAATGTTCTGGCCCCAGTTAGCACAGTGCTGATGTCGCCTTTGATTAGCAGGGTTTAGCAGCCATCAGAAAGCACCAGCCAGAGCAGGTCAAAAATGTGCCTCACCCCCCAGGTTTATTTACAGTAACAGCATAAATCCATATGAGACAGCACTGTCATCCCATTTGGATTGCAACAACCACCTGAAAACCAAATCCACCTCACTGCTGCTGTGGCAAATCAGCCTGAGCAGTCTCCGAGGCTCCATGTCCTCAGCAGGACATCCAGGAGGTTTTCATGCAGCTGCATTTGAGTTTGCACTGCTCATCAAGGCAACCAGGAAAACACACAAAACTGCCACACCTGGAAGAACAGGTTGGTCAACAACACGAATCTGTATTTTTGGAGTGGCCCTAAATTATTTGCAACTTTTTCCCCCAGCATTTGTCATGTCTGCTCATGGACTAAACACCAGCGTGCCACTGTGGCATTTGTATGTGTTTATGCAGCCAGCAAAGGAGGGATCTTTGAAAATTTCAACCTCTGGTGTTTTTAAAGACATACTCACAATTGCCTATATCTCTTGACAAATGCTGTGCCAATGCATGCTTTTGATGTTATTTATACCAGCATCACCATCAAACCCTAACCACAGCTGATTCACCAAGATCTTCATCTAAGGACAGAGATAGGAAAGATGCTGAGATTGCCTGGCTCTGCATTTAATGCTGGCCACAGAGCACTGACCTCCTCCTGAGCACCGAGGTGACAGAGCTTTCAATTTCTAAGTGTTTTCTTTGGACCTCTAATTTCTGTAATTTTTTTTTTTTTTTTTTTTTTTTTTTTTTTTTTTTTTTTTTTTGTGCTGGAGCAGTTGTCTCACTTCCTCTCAGTCTCTCTGAGCCTTCTGAGAAGACTTTTAAGTCACTAATTAATGCAGCCACAGGAGCACTTCCCCAAAGCACAGCAGTGCTGGGATTAAAGCACTGCAGAGCAACTGGAGCAGGGCCTTCTGCATCTACCAGCAGCAAAAATAAAAAACCCTTGGGATGCAATAACCTGAAAGGGAAGATGACACAGTTCAGTGGATGGTTTGCAGGCTGTTCATTTGGTCTTTCCCCAGCCAGATCCAGAGAGCATGACTGAGTTCTGGTTATGCTTTGCACTGCAGAAGATGCACTGGAAGAAGTGCAGTGGCTCAGATGAGGTCAACATTTTACTGAGGGTGCTACTTGTGAAAAAAGTAAGAGATGTGCAGATTGCTGTAAATTTTCTTGATGTAGAGAGAGACTGGAACACTGGTCAGGATTCCAAACTTCTGGTGCAAGCTGTGCAAAAGCCACCCAACAATTCTCATTTAACCACTTTCATCTGAAACTTGCTACCTAACCTGCCTTATTCTCTTTTACCACTCTCCTACAAACACCTCATCTCCTCCACAGTGCTTCAGCAGATAAAGTTACTCCCTTTCATTCCTATCACTGCCCCAGAAAAGCTCCCAAATGGACACAGGCATGCTGACACCGAGCCGGTTTTTTTGGTTTACCCCTCATCCTTTGAAGGTGTGATGTAACCAGAGAAACAGAATAACTCTTCCTCTTGCTGTCTGTGCTCACAAGTGAACACAGCACAGGGTCTGCAGCCTGGAGGAATTCTCAGTGAATCAAATCCCTGTGGTCAGAGTTGGGCTTAGAGCTCCAAAGAGCCAGCTGGGCAAAGGCACAGAGTGTCCAGTGAGCAGCATTTCTAAATTACACATACAGCATCCATCAGAAACATTTGTTTGGCCTTATGGTGATGGCTAGTTAAGTTTCTCTTTCTTTGTCACTGGCTCACCACTCTACCTACAGAACATCTGAAAGTTCTAGAACGGCCAACTTGCTTTTGTTCTTCACATTTTTGCACATTATAATAGTACTTTGCATTAATTTTTGAGCAATTTTTTCTTTATTTTTTAATGTTTGCAAACCTTTGTACCTTACTCCCCTTTTGCTCACTCTCTATGAACAAAATATAAGTATTTTTATTCACTTAATTTTTCACAACCAGGGAAAAAAAGATTTTTTTTTTTCACAACAGACATTAATGATTGTGTGAAAACTCTTTATTAGTCTAGATTAATCCACCACTCAAGGTAGTTTTAAGCAAGCCTCAGCTGGCTTCATAATGATTGCAATGAAACAGCAGGCCTTGCAAACCTCATAAGAGTTGCAATTAAGGATTCCTGAGAGATACAAGCTGATATTCCTCTGTTGGCTTCTTGGGCATTTCCCCAGATTTATTGGGTTTTATGATCTTATACGCAAGCTGTGATTATGCTTTTAAAAAATAAATGGAAGGGATTAAAATTCAAAAGGTTGAAAATCCTGGAAATAAATAGTAAAAACGATGAGTGTTCTGGCTTGACTTCCAGCAAGCAACAAGGTTTTTCTTCTGCCCCCTAAGCAGGGCATGGTTTAGAAATCTGTGCATGAATCTTCCACGTCTCTGTCTGTGGCTTTACAATGAAATGATACTTGGACATATTCCAGGTCTCAGGGAGCTCAGCAGTTTTGTGCAGGATGTGTCACGTTAAGGATAATTTGGTGGGGGCTGGAAGCTCGATGGGAGAGGAGACAACAGTTGTTTGAGCCTCTCTTGAGTTGTAAAGCACAGCGCAGATGTGCACAACGCCGCGGTGAAGCTGCACAACTTGGTCTCAGCCAGCTGACTGTGTTCATGGGGTTCTTTGTCAGAGGGAATTGTTCACTGGGCTCCAGACAGAGGAACTGCACCACAAAAAAAGGCTGAGAGCCCCGGGGGATCTGCACTGGGCAGCAGGAGCTGTGTCGAGGGTCAGTTCTGTGCAGGTCCAGCTGTGCGAGGGGAGGCTCAGGTGATGCTCAGGTGTGGCTGTAGCCCAGCTTAGGGCAGGCAGATCCATCCACTTCACTTCCACTCTCTCCAACCCGATCCAGACTCACTGCTGCTCATTGTCCAGCCTCACCAGAGTGCTGGCACAGCCCATATTTTGGGTTACATTCACAGGGAAATGGGTCTGACGCCAGGGCTAGCGTCCTTTCCTCATCATTTCAGAACCCCTTTAAGACCCTGGCAAGTGGTTTGCTGCTGGGTGACAGCAGAGGCAGAGTGATTACACCTCCCTCAAAATGCTGAGGGAGGCTTCCAGAACAAGGTTTCCTCAGAAGAGCCATCCTACCTGCTGTATGAACATGCCCAGAGGCAACCCAGCGCAGTTATTTTGGGATTTAGAACTGTTAGAATTCAACAGTGAAACCACTTTTCTCTGTTTTAGTCACTTGTCATGGTGACTTTTGTAGGTTATGACAAAATAGGAACATGTATTAATGGAAACAAAGAACTTTCACTCTTTTTTTTCAAATAGAGTGTTTTTTCCCTCCTCAGGCAGCAATTTCTACCTGATTACAATATTCACCAGTTTGTAAGTATTTCATTTAATTAAAAAAAAAAAACTTTTTCAAAAGTTGTTTTAACCAAGCTTTATTGCTCAATGAAACTTAGTTTACAAGGTATGTGGCTGGGAGTCATTCTTCAAATCCCAATTAAAATACATATATAGTTTGGTATTTTTTAATTATCTCAATGTAAAACAAAACTGAGCATTTATAAGTTTCAGATGGATTCTTGAGGGTTTATAACTTTGATCTAAAAATGAAATTGCACTCCTACCATTTTCTTAAGACAAAAAAATAAATGAAAAAAAAAGATCAATGAAAACCGAGAAAAACATTGTGATTTTAAAACTGATTACGGCGGGTATGCAGTAAATTTTGTCCACACATTTTATAAGGATTCTTACTGGCATGGATCCTGGCCATGGCACCACATCAAAATCTATAATCAGTCCACAGGTGCTGATCCATTCCCTTACTCATACTTCACTCAGAAGACTACTGGTAGTCTGTGGCTTCCAGGGCTGGACTCTGCTGTCGTGCCCAAATGGTGCAAATCCACAGGCAGTTCAATTAAAACCTACAGATGGTTTCTTCTGCCAAGGAAAAAAACCACCCAAAGTCATCATCCCTGCTTTCCCTCAGATGCTGTCCCTCAGAGGAATGGGCTCTGGTGGCACAGTGGGACACAGAGACCCCCATGTGCGGCATCTCTTCCCTGTAAAACACAGGAAAAAAACCCTTAAAAGCAGGGCTTCACCCACTGAATGCCAAAAGTGAAGCTGGCAGATGTGATGGATCCAGAGCTGAGCATCAGATGCGTGTGAGGCACTGGCAAGTTTGGGATGAAGCCAGAGCAGCCTGGGTGAGAGAGGGGAAAACAAATGGAGAGCTGCCTGCTGGACCAAGCACAGGCTCTCCCAGCAGACAAGGCAATGAGCATCAGGAGGAAACGCAGCTCATTCAAGATTTTTTAATAGCCAGCTCCCCAACTGGCTGTAATTTTAGCAGGCAGTTTAACTAGGCTGGACTGAGCTTTTTCCAACAGAGCCCTGTTCAAAGCAAGCTGGAGAAATCCCTTTGCCTGCCCAAGGCCAGATGAGAAGCACATTTCTCAAGGAAGCTTTTACAGTGATAAAAATGAGACCCAATGCAGCAATTACCACCTCAAGCACTATGTGTATCCTTCTGTTGGTAGCACGCATTTTCCCCACCTCACAGTCTCCAGTATCTCAATATGCTCCTTTATCATGCATACAGCAGATTTAACTTTTGGTTCTGATCACATTCCTTTCAGGAGGGAATTTTTGGGAAATAAATATCATTTCAGTCAAGGCTGGACTATGAGATACACGTATTTTCCCACTTTGCAAGGGTCATTTTATTGCACCATAATCTTGTTTTGCCTGGAGAATGGATCTGTTTCCTCAAGGAAAACTCCTGTTTGGAGTACAGCAGAACCTTCTAAGCACTGCTCAGAGTCTTGGCTTCCAATTAAATCTCTGAGAAGAGCCCTCTGTGGCCCAGAGTGTCCCTTCCTTACCCAGCTTCATTCTGGTGAGCTGGCACGCACACTTAAGGGAATCTAGAGCAGACTATTACTGTTTTGGTCTTTGCTGTTGACCCACAGCAAATGTGGGACGAAAAGGCATTTGGTAGAGATGCTTGTCTACAAATGGGACCAGTGGAAGGGTGCTGGAAGTCTCAGCTCTTCTTGCAATGGACAAAGGGCATAAAACTCACAGCCAGCTCATCTTCTGGTCAGCATCTCCTCGCTTTTGTGGCTCACCTCACGAGCCCAGAAATCTACAGCTTCTCTAGAATGTGACTGGTTTTGTCAGCAGGCCCAAAGCTGGCACCACAATCCAACAACTAAATCACCATCCCACATCTCCTTGGCCCACGTGAATTAAACACTTCCCCACTGCAAGTTCAATCACGCCGGGGTCTCGGCGCATGCCGATGAGAGCCAGAGAATCCGGGCTAAAGGTGACCAAACTTATTTCCCTGTGCCATGCTGCTCCTCCTCTTTTTCTCACAACAGCCAAGTGCTAGCACATTACATCATCAGGCCTTTGAATTTCCCTGCTCTTGTCATGTTTAAACTCGATTGTCTAACACTCGCCTCTCACGCCGTTGCCTCCAAGCTCCTGCAGTCAGCAAACCCACTGCTGACAGATGGTGGGGAAAAGTGGGTTGAGCTGGACAGCTTCCAAAAACTATGTCTAGCCACATGATATGTAAAACACAGGCTCTCATTTAAAATCTGGTCCATTTTTTGTTTTTGTTGATCTTTTAGAACTATTTTTATTTCGGGGAGAGTTATTTTCTGTTGGGGATCTTTGTTTGTTTGTTTGGGCCAATGACAGGAGCGTACTTTCTGGCTTCTGTGCCCTGCTTTTGGCAGTTTCTGAACTACCAGACAGGAAATTCTCCAAAGTATTGCAGCTGATAATTGGCCCCTTTTGCTGGAGCAGAGATAAATTGGAATGGTTTTCCCAGGTCCTTCCCTTCATATGGAGAAACCCACAGTAATGCATATAAAAATTTTAACCCCAGAAATCCTCAGCAAGGGCCACTGATTGATGAAATCTCTGTCAGCCAATGATCTGACCATTGTTAAGACAGCATCTGGAGTTGCAGCTTACTAGTTGTCTTTTTTATTTTCCCTCTAAATATTTCCCTCTGAACACTCTAATACTTCAAACAGTTCCCAGTAAAAACCTCTGAAAAGGCAACATTACTCCAGCAAAAGGATATGCCTTTCCATCAGGCCTCGAAAAAATATTTATGAGATGATTTTGTATTTATTTACTTATTTGTTGGGTAACATTTTTTTCCTTTCCCAAGTTAAAATTAAGACATGTATCATGAAATGTCACAGCTCATTTTCGTGGAGGACCTAAGGCTAGGAAGGAATGCAAGCATGGTAGAATATTATATTTGCTACACTTTCATGTTTTTAAAAGATCATCTCAACCCTCAAGATGAACATATAAAATAACAAAAAAAGCCCCGAATACATTACTGATACAGTATCATGTTGGAAAAAAATCTTGAATGATCCCTTAGCATCCTTTTCAGTCGGCTTTATTTTCCACCAGGGAAAGGATGTGAAAAGGACAACCCCACTTTTTACTTGTTCCTTTGTATCTAATCAGGCATTTGGATTGCCTCAGTGGGAATGGGGACCACAGGTGAAAGCAAATATTGGAAATTTTGTTACTAAAATTGGAAGTATTGCTCCTAAACAGAAGTGTAATGGGCGAAGCATTTTGTTACATAAATGATCTCCCTTGTGGTGAAAATTGGCATCTACTGTAGCGTTGTGTGCTGCTCTACTGTTAATGATATCAGGCCAAAATAAAGGGTAATAATTAATTCTATTAGAAGGTAACTCCAGTTTCGAGGTTCCTTCCAAAATAGCTGGAATGTGATCCTGGGAACTTTCCTGCACCATCCATGCACAGCAGAAAAGTCCTAACTCCTAATTATGAAATGCCTACATCACATAAAAGCCAAAGCAGATCAGGAAATAATCAGCAAAAAATAAAATTTGCAGAGATGTATTATTTCTTTGAGTTTTTAAGCAAGTGGTTGGAATGGTGTCATATATAATTTTAAAGATAATTCTCAGTGAATAAATTCTTTTCTTTAAAAAGAATTCCAAACACCACATTTTTAGTGAAGTTTTTAATGCCTAAGATTAAAATATGAAAAATAAATTAAAAATTAATATATTTTTCAAAAATGTTGTCATCATGGTTTAGAGAGAAAAAGTGGAAGTCTTTAAGAATTTGGAAAGAAACTCTAAGAATATTTTCAGAAATATTATTTTCAGAAAATTATAAGCCTATTTGGGGACCACAATTGCTCACTCTGTGAATGAATAACGGGTTTTTAACATTCACAACTGTCAGTTTCTATATATGCAAAAAACACCATGTCATGAAAAAGGAAAAGCATAATTTTAGAGTTTAAATATATGTAGAACTGTATTGTGCATACTCTCACATTTAAAGCATTACTGGCCTTGTGTTGCATCCTGAGAAATATTCAAATTGATTGAGAGCTACTTTCAAAGAACTTTCCAAACTTAGAGGAAAAAAAAAAATAGGAAAGAAATGACAATTTGAATCTGCTTTCAAATTGTTAGTATAAACATAGATATGGTGCAAGGAAAGTCATAAAGCTGAATATATTTCCTCTGTGAGATAATAAGGTCTGTGTGATAATTCATAGAGCTGTACAATAGTAGGATGTTTTCAGGGCTTGCAAATATAAAGAGATACGGATATTTAACCTTTTTTTTTAATGTTTTGGTATATTTTCCTTTATAGGTTTGCAAAAAGATGCAGATTTATTTATAGTGAATTATATATATATATAATATATTAGTGACATTTTGATCCAACAAATACAAGCTCCACAATTACAAGTTCCAGGGTTCTGCCGTAAAGCTGAGCTACCAGAGCAATCAAAAGAAAGATTGACTTGGGACAAAAACCAGACAAAAACTTTACCTTTCTTTATTTTTTTCCCCCTCTTTTTTCCTCTGTGTGTTTTAGATCCCTCAAATTGTCATCCAGGACCTCTCATTGGCCATAAACACTCTCTGGAGCAGATCAACAGCAGCATTTGACTGTCACGGGTGGCGTTGAATGAAACCCCCTCATTTCCCTGTGCCCCACATCATGGGAGTTGTGGCCTTGCTATGCTTGGCCATGGTTGTGAAACACAAAGAAGAAGAGGAGTGAAAAAGGAATAGAAAAGTAGTTGGTGGGTAACCTGAACCAAGAAATGATTCTGTGAGAGGTCAGAAGAGAAAAGACAGGGAGGAAGAGAAGGGTAAGGCCAAGAAGCATCCCAGGGAGCACACACATTCTCTTTTTATGCACAAGCACCTGGCATGAGGTGTCAAATGACCTTTCAGAAATAATTTCAGATCACTCAGAAAAAGGGGCACTACAGGGATTGGCTCCAGTCTGTCCTTCAGCAGCAGCAGATGCAGCACCTGGTGAAATGGATGTGCACAGTCACCCCTTGAAATCATCGCAATTAAGACCCGAAGAACCAGTTGGAATTAAATCATGAAGAAGTCAAGGCAGGGAAAAAAAAAAAAAGATGCTACAAAGAAAACTCATTTAGTATCTAATAAATAAGTAAAGGCTCTGAGATAGGGGCTAGCTAAGGAAAAGCAGGCCCTGATCCAGAAGCACTCTTAAGACACTGAAAATGACTGAAAGCATGGGAGAGGCAAATAGTCAGGAGCTAAAGTGCTTTGCTGGAGCTCAGTCTTTGCACAGAACAGGATAGCTGGATCCAGAAGATGGTAGGATGTGTTTTTAGTGCAGGAATAGGTTAGCCCTGAACTTCTCCATGTGAGCTAGGTATTTATTATTTCCCCAGCTCGAAAGCAGTCTGGTCTGTGCCATGGGAGGTGTCTGAAGGAAGCAGAGGGAGATTCAGCAGGATCAGAGATCAGCTGCAGGAGAGCAGCAGAAGGGGAAGGCTCAGCAGCTTGCCCCAGTCAAGTTGAAGCTTTCAGCAGTGCCAGCAGCAGAACTCCTGCCAAGGAGCCAGCCTCCCTGGGAGCCAGGGAGGACGGATCCATCCTGCTGCACAACTGGCCCCGTGTCCCATTTCACAGGGACAGAAAAAGGAGAATCCTCCCAGTGGCCTTGGAATTCCTGCAGTATGTTTTCTGATTTCACAGCTGACGGTTCCAGCCCTGATGGCACGCTCGGATCCATGATATTTCATGGGAAGCAGGCAGAAACAAATGCACACTCGCCTGGGCACTAATTGCCAGTGAAACAGCATCTCCCACCGATTGCCAGCCCTGTCCCTGGTGTGCCCGTCAGCAGCTCTGCTGCTTCAGAAAACTGACAAAGAGGAAGGCAGGGAGGAAGACGCTCCTCAGTGCAGCTTACAGCAACCCATGGTTATGAAACTTCCCCCACCAGTGCCAGAAAATCGACTTCAAGCTGGCCTTGTTGATTGCTGAAATGTTGGCAGGGCAATCCTGTTCCCATCGAGAATGAAGAAAGTTTTGCCACAGGCACGGGGAGGAAGATAATGATCTCTTCCTAGGAAAAGACATGGCCATAACTTGGTTTTGTGGGAGAGTCCTCCAGGTGCAGACTCTCCCGAGGCTGGTGCTTGCATGGTGGCTGGCTGCTGTA
The DNA here is from genome assembly GCF_028018845.1 of Melospiza georgiana. NCBI lineage: Eukaryota > Metazoa > Chordata > Aves > Passeriformes > Passerellidae > Melospiza > Melospiza georgiana. Next base: position 4,986,196 of record NC_080465.1, on the reverse strand, counting down.
AAAGAAGAGTGGCTGCCATCCCCTGAACCCTTGGTTGTACAGACACTGGAACCTGGAAAGTCTGGAGCTCACAGCAAGATCTCCAGACTGGGGAACCCCATTGGCTACTAAAGCTTCTCATATAATGGGTGAAAAACTGGAGGGGGAAATCTCTGGTTCAAATCCAGTAGCTTTTTCTGAGATGCTGGTTTTTTTTCGTACTACACAGTAAATGTAAAAACAAATTTCAGTCTGCTTCAGTCCAGAATATTTAATTTGAAGAAAAGCTTTAGCTTAACTTTTTTGATTTCAGAAATCTTTAGGCTGGTTACCTTCTCCCTGTTGTCGATGATAAATGTTTTGAATGATAGTCAAAAAAAAATACCCACCATCTTCTCCTTCCTAAATTGTCAAAACAAATTATTTCAGCCTTTTGTTTTGGGTGGGGGACACCAAAACAAAAACAAATGAACAAAAAACCCACACCCACATACACACACAACCACACCTACATACACACACACAAAATGTAATCAAATTGCTGGAACACAATATTGCAACACGAAACACCCCCAAAAAGTCAAAATTATTAATTGGGACAAAATTATTAATTGAATTTATGTTCCTGTGACCCTAGATGTAAATATTTTTGGCCACCTGAAATTCCCTAGGGCAAATGCACAACTGGATCAGAGCTTTCCCCTACACACTGCACTTCCCTCTATCTCTTTTCTCGTGCTGGATTGTGTGGGTTTTATGGGGAGGGTGGACAGCCAAGCAGAGGTGGCTTTTGGAAGGGGGCCGCCCTGCCTTGCTAGCCACCAGCAGCTCCTCTGCCAAGTGACCTGGGGCTGCCAGCCCAGGGACCAGCTCTGCCCTGCCAGCCCTGTCCCCAGCCCGGGTCCAGCCCGCTCTCCAGGCTGGCAGCAGCGGTGGGAAGCAAGCTGTGGAGAGCAAGATGCTGCCAAAATCATTAAAAGGCAGGAAGAATTGGCTGACAAGTGAGGAGAGGCAGTCTTGGGCAGCTGTTGAAAGAGGGCTTCATCTCTTGCGCTGCTTATACCTGGGGAGATTAGGGATAAAGCAGGGAGGAAGGAAAAAGTGTTTTCTTAGGCTGTGAGAATTGAAAGCGAGGGGCATCAAAGCAACAGGGGAGTGAAAGCCAAGTTTTCTTGGCAATCATCCCTCAGCTTTAAATTCGCTGAGAATTCTCATCCTAAGCATTTGAAGGGCTTATTAATAGTTTTCCTGTAGCTGGATTTAAATCTGCATCCTAGGTTGTCAATTCTGAATTAAAGAACCAAGTGGAAGAGGAGGAATGTCTCATGATGGGCTCGGAGCCAGCTTGGAGGGGTGCTGGTGGGAGGTTTCGCTGCCTCCAACACGAGCTGGATCCTTTTGATGTGGGAAGCATCTGCCGAGAGACAAATGGTTGGACTTGGGATGCCCCTACCTAAAAATATCTGAGCAGTTCACATCAGGGAAGCTGCTCCTTGGCAAATTCTGTTCTCACCTGGATTTGCATCTTGATTTCACCTATTCTGCAACAATTAATGGTCGTGCTCCAGCACTGATGATGGCACAGAGAAAGCAGGCAACCAATCACCTGGGATTTTAAATGTGTAATAGCAGATATTCCTATATCTGTTGATATGTTGATATATACCATCATTTCTCTTTCCTAGGCATCATCACTGCCAAGTGCCCCGTGTCACAGAGAAAAGTAACTTAAACTGTTTCTTAATTCACGGTAGAAAGACAGACAGGAACACATTTCTGAACCATCAAAAAGGAAAAAAAAAGGAAAGAAAAAAGAAGTTGCCCAGTCCCTGAATGTAGCCCCTACAGACCTATTTATTCAACCAAATAAAGGCGTTTGCAGCCCACTTAGTAAAGGGCAGCAGGGCTCTTTGTCCCTGGAATCCACCAGGAAGGGAGAAAGGGAATGACCTGCACTTCACACTGCCAGCAGCACCAGGAAAGACATGGAAAACACTGATGGAGAGAGGCAGTATCCTGTTTTCACTGAGCAGCCAGAACTGTGTTAAAAAACTACACTTTGCCTCCCATTCGGGCACGGCGCCAGAGGCTTCTGCAGATAAGGTGTTTGCAAAGTCCTTGGAAAGCCTGGAACAGAGTGGTGTTTAGGGTATGTGATTTAGGGTTTTTGTAGAGAAAAGCAGGGAGGCTTCCTGATTACTAAGGCTCATCTCTTTGGTGATTAAAAAAAATTAAAACAAACACAAATCAAACCCAAACAACCAAAACAACAAAAAAAAAATCTCAAGGCAAAACCAAACGGAACACAAAACAAATTTAAAAAACACAACAAAACACCTCTGAGCTAAACAACTTTACAAGAAGTAAGGAATGACCCAACACGACCAAAACCACCTTTTCCTGCATCTAGTGAAAAGTCAGTTTCCTTACTGGCTGTCAGAATTTGGGATAAAACTACAAAGCATTGATCCTGCTGGGGGGATGTTCCTGCTTTGGGAAGCAGTGCAGGGAATGCCCATGGATTCAGGTGAATAGCTCATGAAATGCCATTTCCTTCTAATCACAGCTGTGCTCCTTTGGAAGGCAAAAAAAAATTTTTCATTATGTTTGTGTTAGCACTGTGGGCTGGTCGTTCTGGATGCATTTTGGTTAATTCAAAGCCTCAGACTGCCAGGATTCTGCTCCAGCTTTGTAACGTTAGACTTCTCTGACACAGGTGGATGTCAGATCTGACCCGAGTGATGTTCATTGAGCCAATAATTTCCACTCTGCTTCTGCACTCCATTTGAGGGGACCTGGAGCAGTTCAGGGCATGCAGGCTTGCTGAGCACAGAGTAGCATATCTGTTTGATAACATAGCTGCCTTTCAAAAACTCCAGAGAGGATGAAAAAAAAAATACAGACTTCTCCAGATTGCACAGAACTTTTTATTCAATCCAAAACATGCTATCTGAAATTTCAGAGTGTCTGTCATATTTTTCCCAAGCTAAGAAAGGATTGTTAGTTTGTTTTCCATTTGAGATATTTTGGGTTTTTTAAGCGGGGGGGCTTAGACTCAGGAGGAACTAATGGATTAATTAATGATTTTACTTTCTTCTGTGGACCTTTTGGACAATTGTCTCTCCCCAGAATCATGGGATGTTTGAGGTGGGGCTGCCTAGAGCCACAGCTCAGTGAACTTTTTGTCCATTTGCAGCGCTGGCATGACTCTCACCCATCTTTCTGCTCTTCTCTTCTTGCTGCTTGCCCAGTTGTGTTATTACAACTGCTTGCAGGCTTAAGGGTAAAACAAACAAAACAAAACACACAAAAGCACCCTCGAAAACCAAACCAAAACAAGGGTGTTTTAAAACTAGATAATTTTCCTCTTTCCGTTCAGCTGTAACAAACTTGACTGAGTGGGCAGGAGTGAGAGGTAAAGGACGAACTATGAACAAATTGTCCTTTTTGGAAGAAGCCAGTGTACATCAAATCACAGCCTTGATTCATTTTATTTTTTTTTTTCCCTGTTGGAGCTGTTCAGTTTTTTGCAAGTAGCTCCCGGCATATGGGGACAAAAAAAAAAAAGAGAGGGAAGGACTTTTTGCAAGCTGGTGGGCAGGAGAAGAAAAGAGGTGCATTTAAGGCTTTACTTGGCAAAGCAGCAAAGCAGCCCTTGAACGAAGTCTCCTGTTTCTGAGGAAGGAAGGGAATAACCTCTGGGATTCTTTCCCCTCTTCCCTGTGCCCAAACAAGGTGGAAATTTGCCACGAGCAGCAAAATAAATATATTAAGGGAAGCAGGAGGCACAGACACACGGGAGGAAGGCAGCATCATGACAATTTCAGCCACGTGCAAGAGCAGGTAGGCAAGCCTGCAAGTCTGTCACCTTCCACCAGTTCCTGATACTTTCTTCTACGTGGCAGAGCAGGCAAAAAGCAAAACTGAGCGAGAGGGATGTGAAACATGACAAAATTAGAGGAGAAATATGGGGGAGGATATCAGGTAAATGACTGGTTAGGGAATTTGCTAGTTTCTTCTGTCTGAACAGGTAATGTGCAATTCAGGTTGTGGATTTAAAGGAGAACCTGTTGGGATAGACTCCTGGAATCCCCTGAGGTGAAAGAAGCGAAACAAGCGACTGTGCTTGCCCTTGTGTGCTGCAATACCCATGTGCAAAGCACAAATAAACAAATTGCCAAGGACAAAGGATGATTAAGAGAACCTTCCAGCCTTGCCAGTGCTCTCACTGAAAGCTCTGATCACAGAGGTTTTCTGCTTGATAGTAGCAGTGGAAACTCCCAGCTTACGCCCAGGATATTTGGACATCCTGGTTTCCATATGCACTTCAGCTCCTTCTCTCAGCCTCCCCGCAGAAAACCATATTGCTGAGCCCTCGGAAAGCAGGGAATTTCTGTTTTGTCTGGGTGTTTGAGTGGCCATGGAGAAGGACAAGGAAGCCTTCTGGGAGGACACGTATGAAAGGTTAATTACCCAGTCTGTTCAGAGGAGAAATGCTTGGTGCATCTACTCCAACAGACTGCAGCACCGTGAAAAGACCTTCAGAGATTACTGATAGCAGAAAAAACAGAACAAGTCAAGGCCAGTGTGGGCGAGCAATATTTTAAAACATATGACACTTTCAATAAGCCTGGTGATTCTGCTGATAGGAAGTGTCTCGTGACGCCGCTGATTGGAAATTGCAGTGGTCCTTGTCCAGAATGCAGCCTTACTAGGATAATGGTTTTTTAGAATCTATGTGGCATCAAAAAGGAAAAACAAAGAAAAGAAACTGACTATGCACCACCAGCATGGATTCATTTATGAAGAACTGCATCCCCCCCCACCCCAAAAAAATAAAAAAATTAATAAATGTACACTTCACTCTCATCAGGATTTTGCTTGCTTGTCCTCAAATGGCATAAACAGATTAATTGAGAGCTCTAGATTCCGTTTTGAATTACTTGAAGCATATTTTCATATTCTCTTTGGCATTACTGGTGAATAACATAAATACAAAGCACAATATAACAATATATGTATACAGCTGTCAGTCTAATGCAAAATCAAAAATGTCTGAAAGGATGGTATATGATTACCACTAATTAATCACTGACATGTTCATTTCAGCAAGTCTCTGTGGCTCACTGACTGCAAAGCACTGAAGGAGTTAATAAAAGATGCCCTTAGCATCTCTGTGGGAGCTGGTAGAAAGCACAGGTAGAAGGACAGCCCTGTTCATGTGGGTTATTTTGATTAAACACCTGCTTGATCGACTCTTGGGGCATGATCACAGATTTTCCAGGAAAGCTTACCAATAAAAATGTGGGAGAAGCCACACTCACCCACTGGCAGACCTCTTTCCTTTGTGTTTCCTTGTGGCTCCACCTTTGGGGAAGAATGCACCCTTTAGCAGCCGCCTAAAGGGGAAAAAGTTGCTTGGTGTAATTTGCCAAGGTCCTGATGCTCAATGATTGCCAGACTCGGAATTTTGAGTGGTTTAGGGGGCTTTTTTGTTGTTGGTGGTGGGGGTTTTTTGGGTTTTCTTTTTTTGTTTTTTTGGTTTGGTCCAGTTTGGTTTTTGTGGTGTTGGGTTTTTAGGTTTTGTTTGTTTCTTTGTTTGTGTTTTGGTTTTTGTTTTGTTTTGGGGGGGAGTGTTGTGGGGTTTGCTTGTTTTATTTTTTATTTTGTTTAGTTTTTAGTTTTGGGGTTTTGGGTTTTTTTGGTTGGTTTGGGGGAGTTTTTTTGGGGTTTTGTTAGGGATTTTTGTTGGGTTTTTGATTGGTTTTTTTGGGCATTTTTTTGGTTCGGTTTTTTTGGTTGGTTGGTTGGTTGGTTGGTTGGTTGGTAGGTTTGGTTTGGATTGGTTTTGGCTTCTTTTATTTTTTGTTTTGGGGAGTTTTTTGCTTGTTTGTTTTTTGGTTTTTGGGTTTTTCTTTTTTCTTTTGGGCATTTATTTGTTTTTTTGACCACCTGGAGCCTTCTGTGCTGTGGGCAGGGAGACTCTCTTGAAGATGAGCATCTCTGTGGCAGCCACTCCTTGCTCCCTGTGTTTGGAAAGCAGAGGGTGAGGGATTGGCCTCTCAGGCACTGATTTCCTGGATTTCACTGTCAGGAATGCCTTGCTGGTCTCAAACTGGGCTAGAGCAACCTATGAAAATGAGTGCTTATTCTTAAGAAAAACATTCCTGCATGGAGTTCATTTGGAATAGCTGCACGCACAGAAGCTCTTAATAGCCCGAGGACAAAAAGGAAAGCAACTACTGGGAGGTGGTCTTACTCACTCTAGAAAAATATTCTTTCAGAAACAAAACCAAAGAGAGGAATTGAGACTTCTGCCCACCTCCTAAGTGCTAGGAGGAAGAATGAGCCTCAAATATTTGTTTGCAAGCAGCTGTTACAGAAAAAAGCACGTATGGCTGTCCTTGGTTCTCGTTTTGTGTGACATTAAATTAGGTCAGATATGGGATCCTCTCTGAGCTGTGATGTGCCCACCTAAAAAACCTGCAGCGCTCAGAATTATAGCCTGTCCTCAGAAGCAAGCCCTGATAACATCCTCCACACACCACTTCAGTGTGACTTCAGTTATCTTGACTTAGACTTCAGAAGTGGCTCCTCATCAGAGTTACCACAGCAAGTACAGCATGAGTAATTTGATTTTTTTAATATATATATACATTTATTTATTTATTTATTTATTTAGTTAGTTAGTTATTTCTAGATAATGATATTATTATAATCTATATTTTATATATATAACTATATATGTATATATATGTATACCTATATATGCATATATATGTGTATATATATATTCATTATATTTTAATATGTATATATGTATACATATATCTGAATACATATATATGTGTATATATATATACACACATAGAGGAGATTATTGTGGTATTATATATAAATATATATATATAATTATTTCTAGATAATAGTATTATTATAACCTATATTATTATAACCTATATTTTATATATATAAAATGTATATATATATGTGTGTGTGTGTGTGTGTATATATATATACATACATAGAGGAGATTATTGTGATATCATAAGAGCTTGCATATTTACTTTCAGGAAACCTGAACTATAAATAATTGAAACACAAGCAACAAACCTGCCCTCAATCAAGACGTTGTCAACTCTGTGGGTTTTCCTGGGTGCTCTCTGGGACCTCCCCTGAACTCTCACTGCCAAAGGGAAACCATGCCCCTGTGATGCACAGTGCACACTCCTCCTTACATGTGACAGCAGCCTGCCTTGCTGTAGATAATACCAACAGACTGGAAATCTCTTTTTTTCCCCTCTGAAAACTGTTTAAGAAACAGTGCCTGCAGACTGGCTGGCTCCGTCAGTAAACCCAAATCCTACACAATCTAAGAACCTGCCTGCTAAAAACAGCACCACAAGATATAATTTAGGCATGAGGAACACGGCTCTGAAGGGAACTGGATGAGTCCACTTGAAATAAATGTTCTCTCACAGCACTCTTGGGTTGTTTTCCCTGCTCTCTGGTAGGTGGCTTTGAGCTTAAAAGAAGGGAGTTCATCTAAATATAAAAAATTATGTAACTGGTTAAAAAGTTGAGTTATCAAAACAAAACACTTCTTCTGTCTTGTATATGAAACAAAACCCCAAACTTCTGAGAGGCTAAAGGTATATGGAATAAATCCACACAGTGAAAGCAACCCTATAACCTCTTGGTCCAACCCATGACCAATATTAGCAATGGCTGAAAGTGCTGAACATGGTTTTATTTTAATTTTTGGGGCAGGGCTCTCCTTTTGAAGAGGAAAGAAGAATTAACAAACCTGGGTAAAAATTGCCTGGGTAAAAATGGATTTCTTGTGTGAGAACCATTGTTGCCCTTTTTTCCATTGGAGAAATTAAAACTTCATGTTCGAATTCATAAACCTGGGTGACACTGTTGGCCCCAAAGGACTTGTTTGCACCCCTCTGCTCTTGTGGGTGAACATTCTCACACGCAGGCAGAGCATTAGAGGGAGCTGGAGCACCAGGCTGGAAATGAAGAGTTCACTGCAGGCACCTTGGGGCCAAGAGCTGGGCCCTTGGTGCTGTGGGAGCTCGGAGCATAGGGTGGAGGCTCTGCCACTCCTGGATGCTGCTTCCCAAACCTCTGCAAAAAGCAGGAATGCTTTTCCATCCCGTGGCAAGCAGAGAGGAGGGTTTGGCACCTCTTGGCCCGGGTACCCCAGGGAGGGGTGGCAGAGGAAGGAGCTGCACTACTGCCTTTACCCCATCTGGAAAACAACCTCAAAAAACAGTACTTGATCTTTGGGGTGACTTCTTAAACAAATGCTCCAAGTCTTTGTGATCTTGCCTGCATGTTCCTTGTCCCGTTTCTCTCTCCAGGGCTCAGAGGTTGAATCATGCTGGAGATACCCAATGACCCTCCAAAACGCAACCACCCATCCGCAGCCTCCAGCTGGGTCTGGGCTCGCCCAGATGAATTTGTTTCTGGGTGAAAACACCACATTTCCACGGCATTGTTTCAGCCGTGGGCCAGGTAACACCACCCAGCGATCACCTTGACCCTGTGACACCGCAGAATGGGCGGCTCATAATGGCAGTGGATTGCCACCCATTGTTGGGAGAGAATTTGCAAAGCAGCCTAAGGGAATTTGGCGCCCCATTCCTATTGAATTACAATGGGATTTGGGCATTGAATTTCCTCAGTTAGTCCTTTCAAACTTCCCCTCCTTTTTAAAGTAATAAAGGTGGCATTTTCATAAGGACTCTTGTGCTGGCTTCTCTTGAAACTGCTTGGCGTTTTTTTTACCACTTACTTCAATGAAAGCATCATTTGGGCAACGCTGTGCAATTTTGAAAAACTCACGGTGGGGATTTTGAATCATTCGCGCTCCAAAAGTTTGTCCAAAAGATTAATTTAGGAAGAAAGAAAAAAAAAAAAAAGGAAAACATTTAAAAGACATGAAGGAATGAACTGAGCTCAGTAGAGAGAAGGGAACTTGATGAGATTTAATAAGTAAATTCCAAGGTGCACTCCAAATTCATCTTGGTTATCTCAGCCTCAAATAGCTTTTGAAAGCCATAATATTTATTTAGCTATGGAAGATACGAAGGGGTTTCCAAGACACTTTCCAGCGATGATACACCAAAATACTAGAAAATCAGCTTTGAAGACAGAGACCTAATTAACTTTCTTGAAGATGCTTTATCATCTTCATCTAGGTATTTGTTAAAAGCCTCTTTTAAACTACATATATGGATTATTAGCTATTAACTTAACTGTGTGACCTTTAGTCAAATCAGAAAACCTCTGAAGTCAAATGTAAACCGGAGTCTACTGGCATAGCTGCGTATCTGGAAATGGCTCGAGGTTTTTATTAATTCTGCTTGAAAATGCAGGACTTTCTTTGACAGACTGGAAGCCCAGCCCCGAAAGTCGCCAATTATCCCTCTCGGCCGTGTTTTCACCACAGTTTTAAACCGAGATTGCACATTGGGGGGTGGTGACACATGGTTAACAATGGGAGATCATTAACTTAAACATCTTCCATTTGTGCGGGAGCATCGGTAATTCCGACGGGAAGGATGAGGCCCCGCTAAGCCCGCGCTGAGGGCAGGCTCCAGGCTGTGGAATTTTCCCGGAGCCAGAACAAAAGGGAGCCAGGTATCAATGCAGGCATCTAAAGAAGCACAGGGGATGGGATTGAGGAGACAAAGCTCCAGGATGAGGAGGACCCCTGAGCAGGATGTGCTTGCTTGGCAGGTGGCTTTTGTTTGCTCGCAGGATCAGCCAGGCCAGGAGGAAGCCGGGCTGGGCCGCAGAGAAGCTGCTGAGGGATTCAGAGGATTTGTGGGCAGAAAGGAACACCCTGAGCTCCTTAGTGATGCCTCAGGCCACAGAGGAACAATGAGGGTGAGGCGAGCAGGGAGAAGGAGCAGGGCTTGGTTTGGTGTGAAGCTGTTTGAGGGCTGGGAGGGCGGCAGGGAGCTTCCAGCGAGGATCTGCGCCTCCTGCCCCCTGTGATCCCTGGTTCTGAGCCATGCCCCACGCTGGGAAGCCGGCATGGGCAGCATTGCTCCGGGGCTCTCCGCTGCCTGCGTCAAATTCACATTTTTATGGAGATCTTGAAGCGTCCTGCCAAGCAAAGGAGGATGGTGTGACTTGGGCCACTGTAATTTTGTCAAAGCAAAACTCCACCAATTACATATCCAAGTCCTAAGCAAGCAGGTGAATGAAGTGTCCAGCCCTGGGAGCTGCAACTGGGTTTCATGGTTCAGTGTGGTCTTCAAGGACCAGAAAGTGAATTCTGTCTTGCATAATGAAATAAACTCACCTGCATCTGACCAACTAAATACTCCCTCTGCATCATTTAGCATCATCATATTGAACTTATAGACTCATACAGTGTCTGACACTCTTTGTTCCTCCATCCATTTAAAGTCACTCATTCTAAATCCTTTACCTCAATAGACTCTGTCCCTGGCTCTACCATCAAATTGGTTTTCTTGCACTTGTAGTGTTTAGGAACAGGACCAAACATGAAATAATCTACTTTCAGTATATTTGGAAACTTCTTTTCTTTGTAGTGGGCAGAAGCAAGCTCAATGCACAGAGAAATTATGCCTCCAGTCCAGCAAATATGCCCTAAAAAGCTCCTCCAAAATGTAGAGGTAAGTATAAATAGCAAATAGGATCTACAGAAAAAGTTGAGCTAAAAGGAAAAATGTTTTTGGATGGGGGTGAAGGAAGGCAGGAGAGCAAGGTCTGTTTTTATTTTTTTTTTGCCTAATTCCATGAAGATGATAAATATAATAACTAAAACAACCCCTGCAAGAGATTATTAGAATCTAAGCTCAGCACTTCTATTAGCATTTAATGCCACAAGAATATGTGCAAACATATCCAGAGGAAACAGAACATCTCCTCACCCACTGGCTGCCCTTCAGCTAACAGGATTTTGCTATTTAGATGCATACATTTGAGCTACTGGACTATTTGGACTCTTCTCTCAAAAACAAAAAACAAAAAACAAAAAAAAAAAAAAAAAAAAAAACCCAAAAAAAAACAAAAAAAAAAAAAACCAAAAAAAAAAAAACCAAAAAACAAATTTGCAGGGAGAAACTGCAATGTTCAGGCAGAGGTCTCTGATTTGGCAGCAACAAAGAGATTCCTCTCTGCAGCTCAGAGTGAGGCACATATCTCCTGAAGAATGAATCTCCTGAGTGCTGCAGGAGATGTTTTTTACACCCAGGCAAAGGCGGATGCAGCCAGCAGGACCCGAGGTGTGACACAGATTGGGGTTGTCAGACCTTGGTCCTGCTCGCCGTCCCCTCCTGCTCTCAGTTCAAGGCACTGCCCTCCACCTCCCATGTCTGATGGGTCTGATTGTGGATGCAGGACAAACATCCTCTTTGACTCTTCCTCAGGTGAGAGAATTAAAAAATCCCTAAAAACTTTTAAAAAAACAACAACAAAAACCAAAACAAAACAAACAAAAAAACCCAAAAGACCCAAAAAAACCCACCAAAAAACCCCAAAAAAACAACAAAAAAAAAATCCAACAGAGGAATTTATTAATTCTAGTATTCTAATGACACTGGCAGCTTATTACAAGAGTCCTTGCTGCAGAGAGCCAACTCCAATAGGAATCTTATAGACTTGCTTACAGGTGCTCTGAGAGCAGAGAGCTGCCCAGAGTCGTTCAATCACACTTGGGCCAAGACATATTAGTGATGCCATGAATATTATTTGACATATTAATAAAGCCAATAAACATTTTGAGTAGTACCTTTGTCATAAAGATGGGAGGGAAGGGTCATCTGACATTTGTGGGTGTGCAGGGCCCATCTACCTTTTCCTCGAATGTGGAATTTATAACCCTGGCAGCTCAATGCAGCAGTCCAGGAGGAAAACTCAAATGGCTTGCACGATCACCTGGACCCTCTTGCTCCTCTGTGAGTAATGGGGTCACAGCTCCAGCTCCTCATCTCCCCTCTGCTCTATTTTTTGTCTGTCCATCCCTGAAAAACATTTCTGTGCTCACAGCTGAAGTTCCTCCTCAGAGCCCAGCACAGAGGCCAGTTCCAAGTGGAGTTTCCAGGATCTCCCCACATGCAAACAGTCTCATCAAGTGACTTTTCCATAAAATTTTTCCTGCCAGAACCCTCCTGTGGCTCAGTTTTACCTTAATTTTTGAGTCTTGGTATGAGAAATCTGACTAACAAAATCTGCAATCTGCCATCTGAAATTGCAGATTTCAGCCCTTTAGGAAGCAGAGGGAGGATGGAGCCAGGCTCCCCTTAGAGCTGCACAGCAGCAGGGTGAAAGGCAATGCAGCACAATGAGTTTTGCCTACACCTGGAGGAAAAGAAAAAACCCACAGGGTGGGCAGCTAAACACTGGAACAGAGGCCCTGTGTCCTCATGGGACCTTTCCTCTTGGTTTTAAAATTCGACTTGTCAAGACTTGGAGCAAACTGACCTAACTGAGTAAGATGTTGAACCATCAGATGGCCTCCAGAGCCAAATTATTTTGTTAATCTCTATCTACTTATTATCTTACATATTTAGGCTACTGGGGTTTTAGAGAACAGAGCGACATTAAAATTTTGACAACAGACTGCACTAATGAATAAATAAACATACTTTCCTCCCATCTTGGCGTTAATAAAATTTTATCTAATGCTGAACAACACTAATTCTAGTTTACACAAAATGCAGGCTGATAAAGAGTAAGTGTGGCTTTTGGAGAAATGTATGTCAGAAAGATCTTATGCAGCAGTTTATTTTCCTTTTTTTTTCTCCTTACCAATTACAAATGCAGAAATAATCAAAGGGAACACATTCTGTTGGTATCTGTGGTTTGCAAATCAAATAATGTTGGGTGTTTTTTCTCAATGACTGTTGGGCATCTTTGTGGTTTTCTGCTTGGCTCCTTAAAAAAATGCATATACAGAGTGGGTATGGCCACAGTAATTACTGTTTCTTCCATAATTTTCCATGCACTCTCATTTCAGTGAGACATGGTAGCAGAAGTGAAGGGCTGCCCAGGGAATGACAGGATTTTAAGGACCCCAAACATGTGTTTGCCATCTTAACTCCTCATTTATGTCGTTGAAGACTTTGCTCTCTCTGGTTCATTTTAGTGTAACCTATACTACAAATATGTGAAATATGCTAATTAATTAACTTCTGCTTTAATTCTTGAAATGGAAACTGACCCAGCATTATCTTCAAAAGTGATTATCCCCATATTTACGATGACAGAACATTAACTCATATATTTGGACATTCATGGAGTAGCTAACAAGAAAATGTTGCTAGGTAAGTTTTCCAAAACTTGTTGTAGATTGTGGCATAATAAACCCCTGGCTTGCATGCTCTGAGAAATTGTTTGGATGTAACAAATGGTGATACTCTTGTTGCTTTTCTTGTCTCTAATGGAGAAGAATCAGGACACTGTGATTGTTGGAGGTCTTGATAAAATACACTGAAGTCAGAGGAAGAACATTTACTGACTTCAGGACTCCGTGAACAGGAATAACAACCCTAATTTTGAATTTCTTATACTGTTGTTTAGCCTCTGTTTAGTCCAGATGTTCTTAAAAGTTAACATGGTCTCAAACTATCCATAAATCCTTTCAATCTCAAAGCTTTTTTTCCTCTCCCCTCTCTTTGAATAGAAGAACAGGCAACTTTATAAAAATAAAGTACACAATTTATGGCATTCCATCACCAGAACAGAGAGGATGACTCCCACAAATCACATGAAGCTGGGTGCCTGGTTCCCAAAGATTCCCTTTTTTTTTTTTAAATTTGGTGGAAGCCATGCAGAATGACACCACATCCTCCCCCCCAAAAAAACCCTGTGGGAAAAAGCACTCCAGCCTTAGGTAGGAGAATGGGCAGCCTGAAGCCCAAAGCAGCAGACAAATCCCTGGAGAGCAGCTTTTCCATTCAGGCAGGCTTGAGGAAGGGAATATCTGCACAAAAAGCAAATTTACTTTGCTGGTGGCTGTTTTGTTGGCTGATTCCAGCCCAGGTTTCCTTTCAGCCTGACCTCCTGCCACATGGCTGGGATAGTCTGATGCTGCCACGGGTTGCCATGGCAATGGCAGTGATGGTGGCATGTGCTCAGCATAGCCAAATTTGAACCTAATGAGAGCAGATGTGACGTGGAGCTCAGCTGCCTGAGGAGCAGACCTGGTTTTATCTCCATGTCTTTTCTTAGGAGTCGTGGAGACTTAAATGCTCACTCTGTGAGTGCATTAGCTGTGAACACCAGCAGGGATGGATGAAAATAATCTCTGCTCTCTGTAAACATCGTCTCATGAAGCTGAGCACACACACCCACGTGAGGAGAGCTGAGAGAGAGGACAAGCCACGAGGAAAACAAGAAGTCTCCTCCATCTCCATCTCCCTCTTGCTGATGTGCATTATCTTCCTTTAAGCACAAGCAGATTGCTGTGTGTGGCTGTGTGCTATCAGTTTTGGTCTCTGCACTTTCCTGGGAAAATAACTACTTCCAGTTGCTGCAGGCCTGTGGTGTGACGGGCTATGCAGAGCTGCAGAGCACCACGAATAAATTATGGCTGTCACCAACCTCTCTGCCTAAACAGGACTGTTACAAAAATAAATTAGTGCTGCCCTTGAGCGCTGCTCAGAGTAAACATCTCACACATGACGTTGCTGAGGGAAAAAGTGAGACCTGTGCTGCTCCACCACAGCCAGGCCCACACAGACATTATGTTCTCTGCGTGAAAGAACAGCCACTGCTCTGAAAAAACCACGGGGAGACAAAGGGTGCTGGTGCAACATAACATTCAACCCAAATGCTTTAGAGCCAGTTCCACCCCTGTTAATTTGGGTTAGAATCAAGGACTCAGCTGGATCACAATCGGGAGAGAAGTTTAAGGCTGTTTCTTAACTACTCTAAAGTTTCCTGGGGAGAGGTTGAAGCTCCAAAACTCTCCCTGTTCTTGGTGTGCTGTCAGATGGGGATGCCTGAAATGAAGCAGCTCTGAGCCTCACCCATCACTATGTGTGAGTTGCCTCATATTGCAAGAATTGTGGCTTTATCTCTGGGTTTGCAGAAAACAACTCCAACTTGGCTGCAGGAACAGCACTTGGAGCAGTTTTATCTGTATATTGGGGTGGAATAAAACAACTTTTGTATGTGGAGTCCTCCCTGTCTACACTTTTTCTTGAGGTTTTTCAAAAGACATGATCCTCAACCAGAAGTTGACATGAAAATGTTAGTTGCTGTGAGCACTTTCTACTGCCCAGTGGATTTTCCAGCAGTGCAGAGATTATTCAGAGATTACTTGGGAAAGCAATTTAATTGTCTGCATTGGAATAAAAGTACTAGGGCAAACCTGGAAATTACTGATGAAAAACTAAGGCACACACCATCCATATTTCTTTCTAAACATGAAAAACAGACAAACCAAAAGAACGGGAGGAAGAGAAGCATATAATTTTCTTAATCGTGCATAATGTGACAAGAAAATGTGTCTGTAGAGATGTCACACCTAGCCTAAAAGGCAGTGTAGCCTGTGTTCTTTCAAATATCTGCTGCAGTTTTTCCTATTCTACCTGCAGATCCTTGTCCTCCCTTAATCAAGAAATTCATCACAAGTTTAACCCAACTCCTATTTCCAGACTCTAATTTTAAGGAAGTCTAAGTTCAAGGGAGGAACAGCAGGGAGGGCAGGCAAGCTGCATTTCACAGGGACGCCTTGCCCTCATCCACTTCCATCCACTTCCCCAACCTCACATCCCAGAGGGATGCACCTCCAAAAGGTCCTGGAAGCCCTTTAGGAGAGCATAATTCACTGTGTTCCTGCAGGGCACATACATCATCCATCCATCCATCCATCCATCCATCCATCCATCCATCCATCCATCATCCATCCATCCATCCATCCATCCATCCATCCATCCATCCATCCATCATCCATGCCTCCATTC